>NW_027950552.1:0-1230 GCF_054177405.1 Leptonychotes weddellii | reverse complement strand
TAAAAAAAAGAGACACCTGCGTGGCTCAGTTGGTTAAGCATCTGCCTTCAGCTCAGGTCATGATCCCAGAGTCCTGGGATCAAGTCCCACATCAGGCTCCTTGCTCAGCGGGGAGCCTGCTTCTCCCTCTCTCTCTGCCTGCCGCACCGCCCCCCCGCCACCGCTTATGTTCTCTCTCTCTGACAAAAAATAAAATCTTTAAAAAAAAAAAGAAATTAAAAAAAACCACAGTAGAACAGATCAACGAAACTAGGGGCTGGTTCTTTGAAAGAATTAACAAAATTGATAAACCCCTAGCCAGACTTATCAAAAAGAAAAAAGAAAGGACCCAAATAAATAAAACCACAAATGAAAGAGGAGAGATCACAACCAACACCACAGAAATACAATTATAAGAAAATATTATGAGCAATTATATGCCAACAAATTGGGTAATCTGGAAGAAATGGATAAATGCCTAGAAACATATAAACTACACAACTGACACAGGAAGAAATACAAAATTTGAACAGATCTATAACCAGCAAAGAGATTGAATCAATAATAAAAAATCTCCCAACAAACAAAAGTCCAGGGCCAGATGGCTTCCCAGGGAAATTCTATCAAACATCTCAAGAAGAATTAATACCTATTCTTCTGAAGCTATTCCAAAAAATAGAAATGGAAGGAAAACTTCCAAACTCATTCTATGAGGCCAGCATTACCTTGATTCCAAAACCAGACAAAGACCCCACTAAAAAGGAGAATTTCAGACCAATATCCCTGATGAACATGGATGCAAAATTTCTCAACAAGACACTAGCTAATCAAATCCAACAGTACATTAAAAGGATTATTCACCATGATGAAGTGGAATTTATTCCTGGGCTGCAGGGGTGGTTCAACACTCACAAATCAATCAACGTGATACCCACATTAATAAAAGAAAGGATAAGAACCATATGATCCTCTCAATAGATGTAGAAAAAGCATTTGACAAAATACAGCATCGTTTCTTGATTAAAAACCCTCAAGAAAGTAGGGATAGAAGGAACATAGCTCAACATCATCAAGGTCATATATGAAAGGCCCACAGCTAACATCATTCTCAATGGGCAAAAACTGAGAGCTTTTTTCCCCTAAGGTCAGGAATAGGGATGTCCACTCTTACCACTGTTGTTCCACATAGTACTAGAAGTCCTAGCCTCAGCAATCAGACAACAAAAAGAAATAAAAGGCTTCCAAAGCAGC
>NW_027950551.1:0-215 GCF_054177405.1 Leptonychotes weddellii | reverse complement strand
GGCAGAAGACATGAAAAGACATTTTTCCAAAGAAGACATCCAAATGGCCAACAGACACATGAAAAAACATGTATTTTTTTCTTTAAAAAAATTACTCATGAGTGCACTCCATAACCCATTTTCTCAAACTCAATTTTATACGAGCTCTTAGTTGTGCTCATATTATGCTCCTATTGTTGCTAAAGGAAAAAAAAAAAAATATATATATATATATA
>NW_027950550.1:0-215 GCF_054177405.1 Leptonychotes weddellii | reverse complement strand
TATAATAGATGTTCAGCAACCATTAGCCGAATTTAAATACCGTAAGACTAGAAGGGCAAGAATCATATCTTTTTCTTTCTTTTTTTTTACATTTTTTATTGTTATGTTAATCCCCACACATTACATCATTAGATTTAGATGTAGTGTTCCATGATTCATTGTTTGTGCATAACACCCAGTGCTCCATGAAGAATGTGCCGTCCTCAATACCCACC
>NW_027950549.1:0-215 GCF_054177405.1 Leptonychotes weddellii | reverse complement strand
TCTAGTTTCAAAGCATTGTGGTCTGAAAATAGGCAGGGAATGATCCCAATCTTTTGGTACCGGTTGAGACCTGATTTATGACCTAGGATGTGATCTATTCTGGAGAATGTTCCATGGGCACTAGAGAAGAATGTGTATTCCGTTGCTTTGGGGTGGAATGTTCTGAATATGTCTGTGAAGTCCATTTGGTCCAGTGTGTCATTTAAAGTCTTTAT
>NW_027950548.1:0-215 GCF_054177405.1 Leptonychotes weddellii | reverse complement strand
TGGAAGGTCAGGTACCTGGAGTCCCTGTCTACAGAGTCTATTCCAGGAAGGCAGTGAGTTTCCACACAGAGCACACCTTCTAGCTCTGCACACGTCCCTTACCACATGTTTCTAAATCCCCGCCACGGTCCTGGGGATGTCACTCACTCACTCGCTCACTTGTTCATTCATCAGACACTCCTGGGGTTCCGCTCTGTGCTAGCCCCACGCTGAGC
>NW_027950547.1:0-215 GCF_054177405.1 Leptonychotes weddellii | reverse complement strand
CTGCAAGAAATTGGCAAACTCCTAAAGGGTTCTAAAAACAGTATGATGGGGGGAGGAGCAAGATGGCGGAGGAGTAGGAGACCTGGATTTCATCTGGTCCCAGGAATTCAGCTGGATAGGGATCAAACCATTCTGAACACCTACGAACTCAACAGGAGATGGAAGAGAAGAATAGCAGCAACTCTCTGAACAGAAAAGCAACCACCTTCTGGAAG
>NW_027950546.1:0-215 GCF_054177405.1 Leptonychotes weddellii | reverse complement strand
TCCAATTTTTTTTCTAAACATGCATTATTTTAAATACATTATATTCTAAATAGATTACTTCCAAATATATTTTCTGTGTTTCCATTTTTGGCAGATTGAGGTAAAGTTAAATACCATCTCACAGAAAAGCACAAAATTCTGTATTCAAAAATAGTCAAGTTCAAAAGAAAGGGCTTGATGGCCAGAACATCGAACATCTGATTGGATGCTGGGGA
>NW_027950545.1:0-215 GCF_054177405.1 Leptonychotes weddellii | reverse complement strand
AACATCTGGGGGGGGGAAGATGGCAGAGGAGTAGGGGACCCTATTCCAGCTGGTCCCCGGAATTGAGCTAGATATATACCAGACCACTCTGGACACCCACAAAATCAGCCTGAGATGTAAGAAGATAGATCTGGATCTCTAGAAACAGAATTTCACAGGCAGTTGGTTTCAGGTATGAAGCGGGGAGCTATGATTCCACGGGCAGATATCAGAGG
>NW_027950544.1:0-215 GCF_054177405.1 Leptonychotes weddellii | reverse complement strand
AAAAAAAAAAAAAGTTCTAGCAGGGGCGAGTGCTAAGGTCTGAGAACCATGGACCTCCCCATGTCCTAGACCACATAGGACCACATAGAGATTTTTCTGTGATTTTGTATGACTTCTAGGAGATCAGAGAAAGCCCTGGAAGTGGATCAGTATTGGACTTTCCACACACCAAGCTATAGTGGTTATGATTTGGAGTTAATTTTCTTTTTTTTTTT
>NW_027950543.1:0-215 GCF_054177405.1 Leptonychotes weddellii | reverse complement strand
ACATCTTACTAATGTGCGTATTGATTAGGTCCCTGGCAGTCGGTACTGCCTCTTGTTCTATTTTTTGAGGTGAGTTTTTCCGTCTTGTCATTTTGTCCAGAGGAGAATAGATGAGTGAGAGAACAAAATGCTAACAGGGTAACAATGACTCCAGAAAAGTATAAACTAAACAAATCAGAAAAGACCTGAAGCTGGGGGGAAAAGAAAGAGAAAGA
>NW_027950542.1:0-215 GCF_054177405.1 Leptonychotes weddellii | reverse complement strand
GCGTGTGTGTGTGCACGCGCGCGCATACATGTGTGTGCGCACACATGCAAACTCTCTTTCTAAAATAAACCTTTTTTTTTTTAAAGATTTTATTTATTTATTTGAGAGAGAGAATGAGAGACAGCACAAGAGGGAAGAGCGTCAGAGGGAGAAGCAGACCCCCTGCTGAGCAGGGAGCCCGATGCGGGACTCGAACCCGATGTGGGACTCGAACC
>NW_027950541.1:0-1230 GCF_054177405.1 Leptonychotes weddellii | reverse complement strand
GGAATTGATAAGAAGTTGTTTGAAAAAAGAAAGAAGAGGACTTAAAAAAAAAAAGAAAAAAAAGGGAGAGAATGTGATCAGGCAGTAGACTAGAACAAAGCCATACACTAGAGATTTAGGGTATATTTTGA
The DNA here is from genome assembly GCF_054177405.1 of Leptonychotes weddellii. Lineage (NCBI taxonomy): Eukaryota > Metazoa > Chordata > Mammalia > Carnivora > Phocidae > Leptonychotes > Leptonychotes weddellii. The sequence goes on along the minus strand of NW_027950541.1, from coordinate 1,099 downwards.
TCTGTTAGAAGAAACTGTATCTCAAAATTTTAAAGAGAGAACAACTTATATATATATGCCAAAAATAAGGGTAACTACTATGAAGGGATAGAATATGACTCTAAAAATGAAAAATAAAAATGTTTTTTAAAAAAGGGATTGATACGATGTTGGTTGAAAAAGGGAAAAAGAAAAATTAAAAAAAAAAAGACATTTAAAAAAAAATTAACTTTGAAAGACTAAAGAATCATGGTATAAAGCCATGAATTCTATGTGCTGCATTCCCCTAGCATTGGAGTTCTGCCGTTCTCATTGATCAGTAAACTTGGTCTTGGCTGGTTGTTCTCGCTGATCTTCTGGGGAAGGGGCCTGTTGCCGTGGTTCCCAACTGTCTTTGCCGGAGGCGGAATTGCCCCGCCCTTGCCCTGTCCGGGCTAAGTAATCTGCTCGGGTTTGCTCTGGGGAGCTTTTGTTCCCTGTGAGCTTTCCGTACAGCTTTGGAGGCTGAGAGTGAAAATGGCGGCCTCCCAATCTCCGCCCTGGAGGAGCCGAGAACTTGGGGCCCCACTCCTCAGTGTGCCCCCAGAGAAAAGCAGTCACTCACTCCCGTCTCCCCGGTCTCCAGCCACACTCTCTTCTTACTCGGCCTGTGACTGAGCGTTTCTATCTCTGGCACCCGACCCGGTGTGGAGTCTCCAAACCCCACAGATCCCTGTGGTGTGCTCCCGTGCTGCTCCTCCCGGGGGAGGAAGGTGAGTCTCCCTGGCTCTGCCGCTTGTTGGGTCCCTGCTGGAGGGGTAGGGGCCTGACTGTGCCGCGGATCATGGTTTATGGCAACCCCGAGCTGAGAGCCCGCGCCTCGGCTCTGTCTCTGCAGCCGGCTTCCCTGCTCCAATACCTGGGAGCTCTGCTGCAGTCAGGCCCCCCGGTCTTTCTGTGACCCCGAGGGTCCTGAGACCACACTGTCCCACAAGGGTTCCATCCCCCGCTTAGCCACTGGAGCGATGTCCCTCAGCGGAGCCGACTTCTAAAAGTTCCGATTTTGTGCTCCGCGGCTCTATCACTTGCCAGAAGCAGCCGATAGAAGCCCCCTCCCCCACCGTCTATCCTCCCGAATATC
>NW_027950540.1:0-215 GCF_054177405.1 Leptonychotes weddellii | reverse complement strand
CCCCTCTGCTCATGCTCTCTCTCTCTCTCTCACTCTCTCTCTCAAATAAATAAAATCTTTAAAAAACAAAAAGATAAATAACTGATACAAGAAAAAATAATTAAACTTGATAATGAAACAAATTTGTTATGATATTAACTGATCAGACAGACTTTGGTTGTTTTTTTCCCCTAATGAACAAATGAACAAATATATTTCAGCAACATTGCCAAAGT
>NW_027950539.1:0-215 GCF_054177405.1 Leptonychotes weddellii | reverse complement strand
GCATAATCCTGTATATAGAAAATCACAAAGAATCCACAAAAACATTATTAAATAATCAGATTACACAAGGTAGCAGGATATAATGAGATCAATATACCAAAATCAATTTTATTTCTTTACAATAATAATGAACAATACAAAAATAAAATTAAGAAAATAACTGCACTACAGGGGCGCCTGGGTGGCTCAGTCGTTAGGCGTCTGCCTTCGGCTCA
>NW_027950538.1:0-215 GCF_054177405.1 Leptonychotes weddellii | reverse complement strand
GAAATAAGTCAAGCCAAGAAAGTCAATTATCATATGGTTTCACTTATTTGTGGAACTTAAGGAATAGCATGGAGGACATTAGGAGAAGAAAGGGGAAGATGAAGACGGGGGGGAATTGGAGGGACAGATGAACCATGAGACACTATGGACTCTGAGAAACAAACTGAGGGTTTTAGAGGGGAGGGGTGTGGGGGGATGGATTAGCCCGGTGATGG
>NW_027950537.1:0-215 GCF_054177405.1 Leptonychotes weddellii | reverse complement strand
TGCTATTCTTTTCTTCGATCTCCTGTTGAGTTTGTAGGTGTTCAGAATGGTTTGATCCCTATCCAGCTGAATTCCTGAGAGGAGACGAAATCCAGGTCTCCTACTCCTCCGCCATCTTGCTCCGCCCCCAAAGCTCCTCTCTTTATAGTTCTTTGTTCTACACAAAAACTATGACCTTGGAACTGATTTTTGCAAACTGGGCCCAGTCCCCAATA
>NW_027950536.1:0-215 GCF_054177405.1 Leptonychotes weddellii | reverse complement strand
CCTCCCCTCCCGCTACCTTCTTCTTCTTTTTTTTTTCTTAACATATCTTGCATTATTTGTCTCAGAGGTACAGATCTGAGATTCAACAGTCCTGCACAATTCACAGCGCTTAACAGAGCACGTACCCTCCCCAGTGTCTATCACCCAGTCACCCCATCCCTCCCACCCCACCCCCCACTCCAACAACACTCAGTTTGTTTCCTGCAATTAAGAAT
>NW_027950535.1:0-215 GCF_054177405.1 Leptonychotes weddellii | reverse complement strand
ATTTATTTGAGAGAGTGGGAATGAGAGAGAGAGAGTACATGAGAGGGGGTAGGGTTAGAGGGAGAAGCAGGCTCCCCGCTGAGCAGGGAGCCCGATGCGGGACTCGATCCAGGGACTCCAGGATCATGACCTGAGCCGAAGGCAGTCGCTCAACCAACTGAGCCATCCAGGCGCCCCTCTTGTGTCCTAGTTCTACAAGATGAGTTATTCAGTAT
>NW_027950534.1:0-215 GCF_054177405.1 Leptonychotes weddellii | reverse complement strand
GAGCTTTGCATAAAGAAGCCGGGCTATTGGATACAAACTCCCACCAGAATGTCTATCATTTCAACACTGCCCTAACTGGGTACAATGGCAGTGTGAAGTCATCCTGAGGTCTTAAATGGCACCATGCCTGTGATTTTGAACATTTCTCACTTACTTATGGAGGAACTTGCAACCCTAAAATTTTCATCTGTACCTTACATATCAAATGGCAGATA
>NW_027950533.1:0-215 GCF_054177405.1 Leptonychotes weddellii | reverse complement strand
TTTCTCTGAAGGACAGTCTACAGATCAAAACTTTAACATGTTTTAACATCATCTTCTCTATCTATAAGCAGTTTCCCAGTGAAGTCTTTTACATGGAAATTCAAATGTCTGAGATACTCATTATCTTTAGGGTAAAGAAATGCTTGGCAGACTTTTATCTTTGACCAGTTTATATGGCCCTAATGTCCTTGTGCCTGTGGTGGCTAAAGTATGGA
>NW_027950532.1:0-215 GCF_054177405.1 Leptonychotes weddellii | reverse complement strand
AATGAGCTTACTTTTCCTAAGACATTAATGATTGTTGATATTAACACATGAAAATTGCTTACATATTTGTTGGGTAAGTCAGGGGATGAGTGGTGTGCTCTTACCAATTACTGGCAGTATATAAAGGCCCAAGGGAAGTAGAAGACCACACTTCACCTCACATCCGCTTGCAACCCACCTGAATTCTCTTCTCCTGACAACATGTGTTGCAACTA
>NW_027950531.1:0-1230 GCF_054177405.1 Leptonychotes weddellii | reverse complement strand
TTTACAGTCATATTCCATCCCTTCATCATATCAACCCTTATTTTTGTACATATATAAGTTTTTCTTTCTTTAAAATTTTGGGAGGCACTTTCTTCTAACAGACCAAAATACACCCAAAATCTAGTGTGTGGCACTGATCTATATAGCAGCCTGGTCATATTTGATCGCATTCTGTTTTTTTCTTTTTTGTTTGTTTTTATCTTTATCTTTTTCTTTTTTTTTCTTTTTCTTTTTTCTCTCTTTCCCTTTCTTTTCCCACTGCTTCAGGTCTTTTCTGATTTGTTTAGAGTATATTTTCTGGGAACGTGGTTACCCTGTTAGCATTTTGTTCTCTCATTAATCTATTCTCCTCTGGACAAAATGACAAGACGGAAAAAATCACCTCAACAAAACGAACAAGAGGTAGTACCGACTGCCAGGGACCTACTCAGTAGGGACATTAGTACGATGTCAGATCTAGAGTTCAGAATCATCACTTTAAAGATACTAGCTGGGCTTGAAAAAAGCATGGAAGTTATTAGAGAAACCCTTTCTGGAGAAGTAAAAGAACTTAAATCTAACCAAGTAGAAATCGAAAAGGCTATTAATGAGGTGCAATCAAATATGGGGGCGCTGACTGCTAGGATAAATGAGGCAGAAGAGAAAATCAGTGACATAGAAAACCAAATGATGGAAAATAAAGAAGTTGAGAAAAAGAGAGATAAACAACTACTGGATCACAAGGGCAGAATTCGAGAGATAAGCGATACCATAAGACGAAACAACATTAGAATAATTGGGATCCCAGAAGAAGAAGAAAGAGAGAGAGGGGCAGAGGTATAATGGAGCAAATATAGCAGAGAACTTCCCTAATTTGGGGAAAGAAACAGGCATCAAAATCCAGGAGACACAGAGAACCCCTCTCAAAATCAATAAAAATAGGTCAACACCCTGACATCTAATAGTAAAACTTACGAGTCTCATAGACAAAGAGAAAATCCTGAAAGCAGCTCGGGAGAAGAGATATGTAACCTACAATGGTAGAAACATTAGATTGGCAACAGACCTATCCACAGAGACCTGGCAGGCCAGAAAGGACTGGCAGGATATATTCAGAGCACTAAATAAGAAAAATATGCAGCCAAGAATACTATATCCAGCTAGGCTGTCATTGAAAATAGAAGGAGAGATAAAAAGCTTCCAGGACAAACAAAAACTAAAAGAATTTGCAAACACAAAACCAGCCCTACA
>NW_027950530.1:0-215 GCF_054177405.1 Leptonychotes weddellii | reverse complement strand
CACGGGCGGTCCCGGGTCCCGTGAGCTCTCCCGGGAAGTCACAGCAGCTCTCTGCTTCCACAGAGATCCCGAAGAGACTGAAGGAAGCGCAGGCTGCTGCTGGAAAGGCTGTGAGCAAGGAGGAATTTCAGGCCGAATGCACAGCCCCAGCTCCAGAGTTCACTGCTACTCAGCCCGAGGTGGTGGTGGGGTCTGAAGGCGCATCGGTGCCCTTT
>NW_027950529.1:0-215 GCF_054177405.1 Leptonychotes weddellii | reverse complement strand
ACTGAGCCACCCAGGCGCCCCAGAATACTGATTTTTTGACTGGGATACTATGTAAGAGATACCGTATCCTTCTCAGTATCTCACGTCAGAAGATACATCATATCATTTTATCCCATAACTGGTGACATTAACTTTGATCATTTGGTTAGGGTGGTGTCTGTCAGATTTCTCCACTGTAAAGGGGCCATTTTTACCACTCTGTAATGAATAAGAAA
>NW_027950528.1:0-215 GCF_054177405.1 Leptonychotes weddellii | reverse complement strand
AAGAATAATATTTTGAGACACATGAAAATTATATGAAATTCAAATTTCAGTGTCTAGAAATAAAATCGTATTGGAGCCCAGCCTCCCTCATTTGTTTATGTATTGTCTGGGGCTGCTTTGCACCACCCCCCCCCCACCGGCGAGGGGAGTTAGGTAGTTGCCACAGAGCCCGCATGGCTGGCAAAACTGAAGACATTTACTATCTGGCTCTTTGC
>NW_027950527.1:0-215 GCF_054177405.1 Leptonychotes weddellii | reverse complement strand
AAATAGAAATCCTAATGTCTTCATCCTATATACCCTAGTGGGTCACCTTGTAAACCCCGCTATGGAAATGATTTTGGATCCTCAAGTTGGTGCTGATGTAGGAAGTATTGGAATGACCTTGGGGTTGGGGGTGGGGGGCCGCACACCTCTGGTTAGGGACTGGAAAGGAAAGGGTAGCCTCAAGAAGCCTGGGCTGCTCGGACCCCACACATTCC
>NW_027950526.1:0-215 GCF_054177405.1 Leptonychotes weddellii | reverse complement strand
GAGAGAGAGAGGGGGAGGGAGAGAGAGGGAGGGGGAGAGAGAGAGGGAGAGGGAGGGAGAGGGAGGGAGGGAGAGAAAGATCACCCCATGTGCTGAGGGTGCCCCTGGTTGAGAATGAAGGCTGGAGGCTGCTGCTGGCTAAACATGGCAGACTGAACACATGTATTTACCTCCCCTGTTCTCTGAAATTCTAACAAAATGGCATAAAAGCATTT
>NW_027950525.1:0-215 GCF_054177405.1 Leptonychotes weddellii | reverse complement strand
AATAAAAATTAGGGGGAAAAAAAGAGGCTATTGTGGGGCGCCTGATGGCTCATTCGGTTAAGCGTCTGCCTTCGGCTCAGGTCATGATCTCAGGGTCCTGGAATCGAGCCCTGCATCGGGCTCCCAGCTCAGCGGGGAGTCTGCTTCTCCCTCTCCCTCTGCCTGCCGCTCCCCCTGCCTGTGCTCTCTCTTTCTCTCTCTGTATCAGATAAATA
>NW_027950524.1:0-215 GCF_054177405.1 Leptonychotes weddellii | reverse complement strand
AACATTAACAAATATATTTTTTTATTTTTTATTTTTAAAGATTTTATTTATTTATTTGAGAGAGACACAGCGAGAGAGGGAACATAAGCAGGGGAGAGTGGGAGAGGGAGAAGCAGGCTTCCCGCTGAGCAGGGAGCCCGATGTGGGGCTCGATCCCAGGACCCTGGGATCATGACCTGAGCCAAAGGCAGAAGCTTAATGACTGAGCCACCCAG
>NW_027950523.1:0-215 GCF_054177405.1 Leptonychotes weddellii | reverse complement strand
AAAACTTTTACAACTATTTTAAGCCAGGACCCAGTTCTGGCTTTATTTATCTTTTAGTTCTGCCATTGGACCAACTGGGTTCCAGATAAGGCCTCATTCATCAAACTGAGTCCCAGAGTCAGGAAAACATGGTACACAGCTACAGTCAAAATATAATGGACACGAATCTCCGACATCACATAAACCTTTGCTGTTATAAACAACTGAGATTTGGG
>NW_027950522.1:0-215 GCF_054177405.1 Leptonychotes weddellii | reverse complement strand
TTTGGCCCTGTCCTCTGAAAAGGCTGCTCAGGCTCCATTTTAAAATGGCTCCACTTAACATTTTTCACAAAAGTTATCAATTCACTGGTTAACTGCCACTTTATTTTTTTTTTTTTTAAGATTTTCTTTATTTATTTGACAGAGAGAGACACAGCGAGAGAGGGAACATAAGCAGGGGGAGTGGGAAAGGGAGGAGCAGACTTCCTGCGGAGCAG
>NW_027950521.1:0-215 GCF_054177405.1 Leptonychotes weddellii | reverse complement strand
CTCTCGCTCTCTCTCTCTGTCTCTCAAATAAAAATTTTTGAAAATAATCGCCTATTTTTTTTCTTTTAGAAAGGCTAAATTGTAAAGCGGGGGAAATCGGAGGGGTAGACGAACCATGAGAGACGATGGACTCTGAAAAACAAACTGAGGGTTCTAGAGGGGAGGGGGTGGAGGGATAGGTTAGCCTGGTGATGGGTATCAAAGAGGGCACGTTC
>NW_027950520.1:0-1230 GCF_054177405.1 Leptonychotes weddellii | reverse complement strand
CTCATGATCCAGTAGTTGTTTATCTCTCTTTTTCTCAGCTTCTTTATTTTCCATCATTCGGTCTTCTATATCATTAATTCTCTCTTCTGTCTCATTTATCCTAGTAGTTAGAGCCTCCATTTTTTATTGCACCTCATTAATAGCCTTTTTGATTTTGACTTGGTTAGATTTTAGTTCTTTTATCTCTCCAGAAAGGGTTTCTCTAATAACTTCCATGCTTTTTTCAAGCCCAGCTAGTATCTTTAAAATCATCATTCTGAACTCTAGTCCCGTCATCTTACTAATGTCCATTTTGATTAGGTCCCTGGCAGTTGGTACTGCCTCTTGTTCTTTTTTTTGAGGTGATTTTTTCTGTCTTGTCATTTTGTCCAGAGGACAATAGATGAATGAGAGAACAAAATGCTAACAGGGTAAAAACAACCCCAGAAAAATATACACTAAACAAATCAGAAGAGACCTGAAACTGGGGGAAAAGAAAGGGAAAGAAAGAAAAAAGAAAAAAAAGGAAGAAAAAAGAGAAAAAAAAATATGATCAAATATGATCAGGCTGGTGCATAGATCAGTGCCACATGCTAGATTTTGGGCGTATTTTGGTCTGTTAGAAGAAAGTGCTTCCCAAAATTTTAAAGAGAGAACAACTTATATATATAACAAAAAGAAGGTTAACTACTATGAATGATAGAATATGACTCTAAAAATGAAAAATAAAAAAGATTTTTAAAAAAGGGATTGATAAGATGTTGGTTGAAAAAGGGAAAAAGAAAAATTCAAAAAAAAAAAAAAGAAAAAAAAGAAAATTAAAAAAATTAACTTTGAAAGATTAAAGAATCAGGGGGGAAAAAGCCATGAATTCTATGTGCATTATTCCCCTAGCGCTGGAGTTCTGCCGTTCTCATTAATCGGTAAACTTGGTCTTTGCTGGCTGGCTGTTCTTGCTGATCTTCTGGGGGAGGGGCCTATTGCTGTGGTTCTCAAATGACTTTGCCGGAGGTGGAATTGCCCCGCCCTTGCCCGGTACAGGCTAAGTAATCTGCTCAGGTTTGCTCTTGGGAGCTTTTGTTCCCTGCAAGCTTTCCGTACAGCTTTGGAGGATGAGAGTGAAAATGGCAGCCTCCCAATCTCCGCCCCGGAGGAGCTGAGAACTCGGGGACCCCACTCCTCAGTGCACCCCCAGAGAAAAGCAGTCAATCACTCCTGTCTCCCCGGTCTCCAGCCACAATCCGTGCTCAC
>NW_027950519.1:0-215 GCF_054177405.1 Leptonychotes weddellii | reverse complement strand
GCCTCATTCACAAATTAAATTGAAATTTGCAAATAACTTCTGAAGTTAATTAGGTATCATATCTTTTAAAAGGACATTTTTGTACATATAAGCACAACTATATATTCTCCCCTGTTTGAGAAAATAATTTGGAATAAAATGGAAATTAGATAATGAAACCAAAACCACCTCACACTTAGGCCTTATTTAACTCATAAGCAGTTTCTGTGCACAAG
>NW_027950518.1:0-215 GCF_054177405.1 Leptonychotes weddellii | reverse complement strand
CAAGTTTTCTTGTGGAAAAAAAAAAAAAAGGCAGCAATAGCTATTAATGCTTTAGTTCCAGTAGAAAAATAAACAATTCAATGATGCCAGTGTTACACCGATATCATTAGATGGTTTTTAAAAATCAGTTAACAAGGGGAGAGAGGGAAAACACTAAAAACAAGAGATTTTTAAGATGGTGAAACTCTTCTGCACCAAAGAGCAATAGTGGATAC
>NW_027950517.1:0-215 GCF_054177405.1 Leptonychotes weddellii | reverse complement strand
AATATTTTGGTCTTTCTTTTCTTTAGACATCTCACTGAATAACACTTGAGCAATTTATTTTTGCATTTTTATATGGAAGAGATAACAGAATACAGAGTTAAAGACTGGGATGTGAAATTCATCTTTAGCAATTGTGACCTCATCATGGTCAGGCCATAACTATCGAATAATATTTGAGGACACTGAACAAATTAATAATTAGAGAACGTTAAAGT
>NW_027950516.1:0-215 GCF_054177405.1 Leptonychotes weddellii | reverse complement strand
CAGACCCTATCGTCCGAGGACTCGATGCCAACACCCCTCTCAGCAAAGGCTTGACATTTCCAGACAGGAAGGGATCCGACACACGTTTGCTGACCACTTTCAGGGAAGACACCAAGGTGCTAAGGATAGAGACAGATAGCCTCCTCATGAAGAGACCAGCGCCGAGCAGCTCCCTCCAAAACCACACAATCACCCCCATCAGAGGCTAGCACTCC
>NW_027950515.1:0-215 GCF_054177405.1 Leptonychotes weddellii | reverse complement strand
GGGGTGGCTGACGCCGGCCAGGCCCGTGTGCACTTGAGTGCAGCCAGGTGACCAGCCGGGGCTACTGGGTGAGGGGAAAGGTGGGGGGCACCTTTTCAGATGGCTTTGGGAAACCCCCTGCATGGGAGGCTCTGCTGTCCACTTGGGGGCTTCTCTGTGGTGGCCCTTTGGGGAGGAGGGTCTCGCAAGGCCTCTTTCATGCAACACCACACGGA
>NW_027950514.1:0-215 GCF_054177405.1 Leptonychotes weddellii | reverse complement strand
CAGCTCAGGGGGCTCAAGCTGCAGCTGATCCACATCCAATTAGAAACAGTTTGTAAGCTTTCCTTCCATTACCTTTTTTTTTTTATTCTTATGTTAATCCCCATACATTACATCATTAGTTTTAGATGAAGTGTTACATGATTCATTGTTTGTGCATAACACCCAGTGCTCCATGCAGAATGTGCCCTCCTCAATACCCCCCACCAGGCTAACCC
>NW_027950513.1:0-215 GCF_054177405.1 Leptonychotes weddellii | reverse complement strand
ATGGTATATATAGAATAAAAAATGCATATGTTAAGGACTTGGGGAAAAAGTAACAATAACCAATAGCAGGTCACATTGCTTCTGGATGCTAGGACTTTGGGTGGGTTTGCTTTTGCCCTCTTTACAGTTTTCCAGATCTTTGGTTTCTTTTATTTCAAGGTTTCATTTATAATGGGGGAAAAAGCAAACTTTATGATTATAAGTAGAATTACTCA
>NW_027950512.1:0-215 GCF_054177405.1 Leptonychotes weddellii | reverse complement strand
TTTGTCCTTTTCATGCGAAGAGTTTGGGAAAGTGCTTTAAATTGATCATAAGGGGAGTTGATATGTAATTGATAGCACCTTCATGAAATGATAAATTCAGAGACCAAGCTTCTAGAGAACAGAGGGGGTGTTTATTTTGCTTTCTATGTTGTGTTTACACTGCTGGGCACCCTGTGAGTATTTGGTAAAGCTTCGGAGCTACAGAGAAGCTTGAG
>NW_027950511.1:0-215 GCF_054177405.1 Leptonychotes weddellii | reverse complement strand
AAGGCCAAGGATTTATTGCCTGGATAGGTTTCAGGATCAAGAAGCGAAAGGTTACATGGCATGTTAAGTGCTTGATTAGTGAGCCCCACAATTCCTGGGTACTGGAAGGGGGAAGCAGAGGACGGTCCCAGGATGGCTGCTCTGTTTACACACAGCATGTTGATAGTCCCAAGTGGTCGTGGAGTTTGTGAGGAAAGGCCGCACATCTCAGCTGC
>NW_027950510.1:0-215 GCF_054177405.1 Leptonychotes weddellii | reverse complement strand
CCGCCATCTTGCTCCACCCCCCCCCCCCGCTATTCTTATTTATAAACAAGGCTGGGTTTGGAGACAATATCTGAGATCTTCTAATAATAGGTGTGTATACACTCACTTTACTCAGTTTCCTCAAGACCTTGAGGACTACTATTTGGTTTCATCAGCTTACCAGCAGCACTACTATCTCTTCTCCATTGAGTGAATTACTCTTTTCTTCCTCTCTT
>NW_027950509.1:0-1230 GCF_054177405.1 Leptonychotes weddellii | reverse complement strand
TAAAGGAGCTGGAGAAAGAACAGCAAATAAGGCCTAAACCCAGCAGGAGAAGAGAAATAGTGAAGATCAGAGCAGAAATCAATGAAATAGAAACCAAAAAACAATAGAACAGATCAATGAAACTAGGAGCTGGTTCTTTGACAGAATTAATAAGATTGATAAACCCCTGGCCAGACTTATCAAAAAGAAAAGAGAAATGACCCAAATCAACAAAATCATGAATGAAAGAGGAGAGATCACAGCCAACCCCAAAGAAATACAAACAATTATAGGAACATATTATGAGCAACTATATGCCTGCAAATTAGATAACCTGGAAGAAATGGATGCATTCCTAGAGATGTATAAACTACCAAAACTGAATCAGGAAGAAATAGAAAACCTGAACAGAACCATAAACATTAAGGAAATTGAAGCAGTCATCAAAAATCTCCCAATAAACAAGCGACCAGGGCCAGATGGCTTCCCAGGGGAATTCTACCAAACATTTAAAGAAGAATTAATACCTATTCTTCTGAAACTGTCCCTAAAAATAGAGATAAAAGGAAAACTTCCAAACTCATTTTATGAGGCCAGCATTACCTGGATCTGAAAACCAAAGACCCCATCATAAAAGAGAACTACAGTCCAATATTCCTGATGAACATGGATGCAAAAATTCTCACCAAAATACTAGCCAATAGGATCCCCAACAGTACATTAAAAGGATTATTCACCACGACCAACTAGGCTGCAAGGTTGGTTCAACATCCACAACATCAATCAATGTGATTGTTAATAATGTAATACATTAATAAAAGAAAGAACAAGAACCATATGATCCTCTCAATAGATGCAGAAAAAGCAGTTGACAAAGTACAGCATCCTTTCTTGATTAAAATTCTTCAGAATGTAGGGATAGAGGGTGCATACCTCAATATCCTAAAAGCCATCTATGAAAAACCCACAGTGAATGTCATTCTCAATGGGGAAATACTGAGAGCTTTCCCCCTAAGGTCAGAAACACAGCAGGAATGTCCATTACCACTGCTATTCAGCATAGTACTAGAAGTCCTAGCCACAGCCATCAGACAACAAAAAGAAGCATCCAAATCGGCAAAGAAGAAGTCAAACTCTCACTGTTTGCAGATGATATGATACTTTATTTGAAAACCCAAAAGACTCTACCCCAAAATTGCTAGAACTCATACAGGAATGCAGTAAAGTGGCAGGATATAAAATCAATGCACA
>NW_027950508.1:0-215 GCF_054177405.1 Leptonychotes weddellii | reverse complement strand
CCTCCCCAACCCCCAGAGTGTGGGCTCAGGTTGGGCTGGTGCTCTGAGAGCCCTGTGTGACACAGGACATCCTCAAGATCAGAGCTGAAGTGTGTGGGAGGGTCAGGGAAGGCTTCCTAGGAAAGGTGATGCTTTTTTTTTTTTTAAAGATTTTATTTATTTATTTGAGAGAGAGAATGAGAGAGAGAGAGCAGGAGAGAGGGGAGGGTCAGAGG
>NW_027950507.1:0-215 GCF_054177405.1 Leptonychotes weddellii | reverse complement strand
AACCCACGAAGCATGGTGATGTGTGGTCCATGGCATCTTCTGCTAGGGCTTCAAGGCACAGCAGGAGGTAGGAGGGGGAGTCTGGACTTTCCTGCTGCCCTCCCCCCTCTTCAGAACATGCATCCAGAGCATCAGCACTTTAGGGACTCTCTGGGCATTAGAATCATATGGTGTTAAAGGAGAGTCCATAGTAATAAGCGTGGCCCACATTTGGC
>NW_027950506.1:0-215 GCF_054177405.1 Leptonychotes weddellii | reverse complement strand
TTTGTCCTTTTCATGTGAAGAGTTTGGGAAAGTGCTTTAAATTGATCATAAGGGGAGTTGATATGTAATTGATAGCACCTTCATGAAATGATAAATTCAGAGACCAAGCTTCTAGAGAACAGAGGGGGTGTTTATTTTGCTTTCTATGTTGTGTTTACACTGCTGGGCACCCTGTGAGTATTTGGTAAAGCTTCGGAGCTACAGAGAAGCTTGAG
>NW_027950505.1:0-215 GCF_054177405.1 Leptonychotes weddellii | reverse complement strand
ATAGGTCCATAGTTCTTTTTTTTTTTTTTAATGAATAAAGAAAGTTTATTATAGGCAAAAGAACCTAAGAATTGCTTCTGCAACATCCCTTACAGTTAGAATGACTTTTCTTCCTGACTGTGGGCTTTATACCTATTGTCATTACATAGTTATTAATGGTATTCCTTGCTACTCTCAAGAAGTTTTCTAGTTTGGAAAATAAATTATGTGATCAC
>NW_027950504.1:0-215 GCF_054177405.1 Leptonychotes weddellii | reverse complement strand
TAAACACTGTAAGACGTATATTCAAACCTATACTTCAGAACACATTTCCCTTTACTTGTTAAAATCCTGGCCATCTCATTATTATCTGCAATGTTGAAGATTGCAAGGCTGTGAGTCTTTACCAGCAGTAAAGGCAGCTTTGGCCATTTCTCGTTTTCTCCAACGACAAGATGTCTGAGTCCTGAAGGTGAATGTGTCCAGCAAATTTTGAATAC
>NW_027950503.1:0-215 GCF_054177405.1 Leptonychotes weddellii | reverse complement strand
GCCCATTTTTTATGTTTATTAATTTTGTGGATATCATCTTTGGTGAATTAACTCCGAGTCTATTACCCACTTTTCTACTGGATTACTGGGTTTTGTTTGTTTTATTTTTTCTTTCTTTCTTTTTTTTTTGTAGTTTTTAATTTTATTATGTTATGTTAGTCACCATACAATACATCATTAGTTTTTGATGTAGTGATCCCCGATCCATTGTTTTC
>NW_027950502.1:0-215 GCF_054177405.1 Leptonychotes weddellii | reverse complement strand
GGGGTGGCTGACGCCAGCCAGGCCCGTGTGCACTTGAGTGCAGCCAGGTGACCAGCCGGGGCTACTGGGTGAGGGGAAAGGTGGGGGGCACCTTTTCAGATGGCTTTGGGAAACCCCCTGCATGGGAGGCTCTGCTGTCCACTTGGGGGCTTCTCTGTGGTGGCCCTTTGGGGAGGAGGGTCTCGCAAGGCCTCTTTCATGCAACACCACACGGA
>NW_027950501.1:0-215 GCF_054177405.1 Leptonychotes weddellii | reverse complement strand
CAAGTCCTCCTCTGTAAGTCTGTGCAGTAAGGGATTAAACTTGCCCAGGTGTTTGTCCTTTGGGTCCTGCTCCTGGGAGGTAACCTTTAGAGGCCCTTGGAATGTCCTACCAGAAGGAATGAGATCTTGCCATTTGCAACGACATGGATGGAACTGGAGGGTATTATGTTGAGTGAAATAAGTCAAACAGAGAAAGACAAGTATCATATGATCTC
>NW_027950500.1:0-215 GCF_054177405.1 Leptonychotes weddellii | reverse complement strand
TTATGCACAAACAATTAATCATGGAACACTTCATCTAAAACTAATGATGTAATGTATGGGGATTAACATAAGAATAAAAAAAAAAAAATGTAACACTGTGTAAAGCAGCCAGCAAAGGAGATGGTCTTCTTCTCTGATAAGAAATTAGTCAACATCTGCGGGGTGGCATTTGAGGTGTAGCACAAGTCTATAAAGGCCAAATTAGGGAGGAAGAA
>NW_027950499.1:0-215 GCF_054177405.1 Leptonychotes weddellii | reverse complement strand
CCAAGTTTTCTTGTGGAAAAAAAAAAAAAGGCAGCAATAGCTATTAATGCTTTAGTTCCAGTAGAAAAATAAACAATTCAATGATGCCAGTGTTACACCGATATCATTAGATGGTTTTTAAAAATCAGTTAACAAGGGGAGAGAGGGAAAACACTAAAAACAAGAGATTTTTAAGATGGTGAAACTCTTCTGCACCAAAGAGCAATAGTGGATAC
>NW_027950498.1:0-1230 GCF_054177405.1 Leptonychotes weddellii | reverse complement strand
CAGTTTGTTTCCTGAGATTAAGAATTCCTCATATCAGTGAGGTCATATGATACATGTCTTTCTCTGTTTGACTTATTTCGTTCAGCATAATACCCTCCAGTTCCATCCACATCGTTGCAAATGGCAAGATCTCATTCCTTTTGATGTAAAGCCTGGAATTTTAAAGGACAGTGGGTTTGGCTGATGTGAGCCTGGAGGGCACTGTCCTGCTCTTGGAGAGAAGGCAGGCAAACAACCTGGGGGCAGAGAGCAAGGAAACAGTGATCTGAAGAATTCTGGGTATACAGGAAGGAGATTATTCTCAGCACATCTCTGATAGGCAGCATTCACAGAAATGCCTATCCTGAGACAGGGGAATGCCAGCACCATTTCCCTTCCCTGAACCTCAGCATAAACACAGAGCCACCTGTGGGAAGCAGTACAGCACCAACACTAGCTGCCTAACTAGCTTACATCAAACATCACTCCCCTGTGCTCCAGTGGAACTGCCCTTCTCAGTCATGCTTCCTTCAGTTCCAGCACTGTGGGGCACCTCCCCCAGATCAGTACAAAACCCTGCCCACAGCATGACTCTGGATCAGAGAGTGCAACAGGGCTTCAGTTCTAATAGAAGTGGTGTCAGATTTCATGACACAAGCTGACCATAGCACACCTAGTTAACACTGGCCACATCCAAACCAAACACTGCCCACTGTAGGCAAGGAGAGCCTCTGCAGATGACTGGCCTGAAGGATAGAGCAGTTAAAACACAACAGCAGAGCACACACGGAACACACGGTAGACACTCTGTGAAGTGCCAGGCCATGGACACTATATGACCTCTTCTTCATAAAATCATTTCTTGTAGGAACAGGAAAAATAACAGGCCTTGCTTACACACAGAAGAAGGCAGAGAGACAAAATGTGAAGCCGGAGGGATTTATTCCAAATGAAACAAGATAAGGTTGAGGCTAGAGATCTAAGTGGAACAAGTATAAGTAACACATCTGATGGAGAATTTAAAGGAACAATCATAAGGATACTCACTGGACTTGAGAAAAGAATGGAAGACTTCAGGGAGAACTTTACCACAAAGATAAAAGAGTTAAAGAAGGGGCGGAGCAAGATGGCGGAGGAGTAGGAGACCTGGATTTCGTCTCCTCTCAGGAATTCAGCTGGATAGGGATCAAACCATTCTGAACACCTACAAACTCAACAGGAGATCGAAGAAAGGAATAGCAACAACTCTCT
>NW_027950497.1:0-215 GCF_054177405.1 Leptonychotes weddellii | reverse complement strand
AAGCGACCACTTTCTGGAAGGTAGGACGTGCGGAGAAGTGAATCCGAGGCGATATTCGGGAGGATAGACGGCGGGGGAGGGGCCTCCGTCGGCCGCTTCTGGCAAGTGATAGAGCCGCGGAGCACAAAATCGGAACTTTTAAAAGTCTGCTCCGCCGAGGGACGTCACTCTGGTGGCTAAGCGGGGGGTGGAACCCTCCGGGACAGTGTGGTCTC
>NW_027950496.1:0-215 GCF_054177405.1 Leptonychotes weddellii | reverse complement strand
CCTCCCCAACCCCCAAAGTGTGGGCTCAGGTTGGGCTGGTGCTCTGAGAGCCCTGTGTGACACAGGACATCCTCAAGATCAGAGCTGAAGTGTGTGGGAGGGTCAGGGAAGGCTTCCTAGGAAAGGTGATGCTTTTTTTTTTTTTAAAGATTTTATTTATTTATTTGAGAGAGAGAATGAGAGAGAGAGAGCAGGAGAGAGGGGAGGGTCAGAGG
>NW_027950495.1:0-215 GCF_054177405.1 Leptonychotes weddellii | reverse complement strand
TATAATACCCAGAGGCAGGCTGGCTAAATTCACTCCATCATATGTAACTTTTAAAAATTTATTTATTTATTTATTTATTTTTTAAGACTTTATTTATTTGACAGAGAGAGAGAGAGCACAAGCAGGGGGAGCAGGAGGCAGAGGGGGAGGGAGAAGCAGACACCCTGCCGAGCAGGACCATGGGATCATGACCTGAGCCGAAGGCAGCCGCCTAA
>NW_027950494.1:0-215 GCF_054177405.1 Leptonychotes weddellii | reverse complement strand
CCTAGGATGTGATCTATTCTGGAGAATGTTCCATGGGCACTAGAGAAGAATGTGTATTCCGTTGCTTTGGGATGGAATGTTCTGAATATGTCTGTGAAGTCCATTTGGTCCAGTGTGTCATTTAAAGTCTTTATTTCCTTGTTGATCTTTTGCTTAGACGATCTGTCCATTTCAGTGAGGGGGGTGTTAAAGTCCCCCACTATTATTGTATTGTT
>NW_027950493.1:0-215 GCF_054177405.1 Leptonychotes weddellii | reverse complement strand
TCACCATTATTCTACATATTGATGCTCCTTGTCTTTCATTTATCTCTGACTCCCCTCCACATTCACACACACACACACACCACCTACTTTAAAAAGTAAAAACAGGGGCGGAGCAAGATGGCGGAGGAGTAGGAGACCTGGATTTCGTCTCCTCTCAGGAATTCAGCTGGATAGGGATCAAACCATTCTGAACACCTACAAACTCAACAGGAGAT
>NW_027950492.1:0-215 GCF_054177405.1 Leptonychotes weddellii | reverse complement strand
GAAGCCCTGATTTCAGATTTCCGAAAACAATGTGACAATCTTGGGGAACAGTTAGAAATCGGAGATAAGAGGGCGCCTGGGTGGCTCAGTTGGTTAAGCGACTGCCTTTGGCTCAGGTCATGATCCTGGAGTCCCTGGATCGAGTCCCGCATCGGGCTCCCTGCTCGGCAGGGAGTCTGCTTCTCCCTCTGACCCTCCCGACCCTCCCCCCTCTC
>NW_027950491.1:0-215 GCF_054177405.1 Leptonychotes weddellii | reverse complement strand
GTAGTATATGTTTGAGCTGAGGCCAGTTATTTGCTTTCTCTGATCCTCCGATCATTTATCTGTCAAAGAATCACATTAGGATTGCTAACAGGATTCAATCAGTTTATGGTGTCGGCACATAGTAGGTACTCAACCCTAGTCTCTGTCTGGCCAGATATCCCTGCCATTGTAGGGACATTTCACTTTTGACCTCTGTTGTGAGCTGGTTCTCACAC
>NW_027950490.1:0-215 GCF_054177405.1 Leptonychotes weddellii | reverse complement strand
AGGAACACAAGCAGCAGGAGTGGGAGAGGGAGAGCAGGCTTCCCGCCGAGGAGGGAACCCGATGTGGGACTCGATCCCAGGACCCTGGGATCATGACCTGAGCCGAAGGCAGACGCTCAATGACTGAGCCACCCAGGCGCCCTAACTTTTTTTTTATACTCTAGGTTAATAATGATCTAATTCCAGTAAAATATAGCAACTTTGTTCCAGTATAG
>NW_027950489.1:0-215 GCF_054177405.1 Leptonychotes weddellii | reverse complement strand
ATAAACTGCTTCTTTTGCTCTAAATTGCACTTTCCAACACTTGCAGAAGGAAGAGAGGCCAGGAAATCTATATCTGAATAATTTTGCTATTGATTGCTCTATAATTCTGGGAGAATTATGGCTCCTTAATAATTACACTGCAAGTTTCACATTAGGTTGAGTGACTGTAGATGACCTTGGACTTCAACATAGTTGCTTACATAAGTTTTTTTTTT
>NW_027950488.1:0-215 GCF_054177405.1 Leptonychotes weddellii | reverse complement strand
TCCTCCTTTATCCAGCGAGGAGGACGACCCAGCAGCCCACAGTCCTCCCTGTGAACCACCCACACCCGCTCACTCGCTCCCAGCGCACATCAGGCAAAAGTCCCCGAGAAGCATCACCGGGGCACGGCCACTCACTCTGTGTCCTTCTCCCTCCCCACGAGGGCCTGTGACAGGACCCGCCCAGTGACAGGCAAAGGTTGCGGTCCCATCTAGCC
>NW_027950487.1:0-1230 GCF_054177405.1 Leptonychotes weddellii | reverse complement strand
TGGGTGTTACACGCAAACAATGAATCATGGAACACTACATCAAAAACTAATGATGTGGGGGGCGGAGCAAGATGGCAGAGGAGTAGGAGACCTGGATTTTGTCTGGTCTCAGGAACTCAGCTGGATAGGGATCAAACCATTCTGAACACCTACAAACTCAACAGGAGATCGAAGAAAAGAATAGCAACAACTCTCTGAACAGAAAAGTGACCACTTTCTGGAAGGTAGGACGTGTGGAGAAGTGAATCCGAGGCGATATTTGGGAGGATAGATGGCAGGGGAGGGGGCCTCCATAGGCCGCTACCGGCAAGTGATAGAGCCGAGGAGCACAAAATCAGAACTTTTAGAAGTCTGCTCCACTGAGGGACGTTGCTCCAGTGGCTAAGCGGTGGGTGGAACCCTCGAGGGACAGTGTGATCTCAGGACCCTCGGGGTCACAGAAAGACCGGGGGTGCCTGAGTGTGGCAGAACTCCCAAGTATCAGGGCGGGGAAGCCAGCTGCAGAGACGGAGCCGAGGCCCAGGCTCTCAGCTTGGGGTTGCCATAAACTGTGATCCAGGGCACAGTCGGGCCACTGCTCTTCCAGCAGGGACCCAACAAGTGGCAGATCGGGGGAGACTCCCCTTCCTCCCCCGGGAAGAGCGGCACAGGAGCGCACCACAGGGATCTGCTCGGTTTGGAGACTCCACACGGGGTCGGGTGCGAGAGATAGAAATGCTTGGTCACAGGCTGGGTGAGCATGGAGTGCGGCCGGAGACTGGGGAGACGGGCGTGACTGCCTGCTTTTCTCTGGGGGAGCACTGAGGAGTGGGGGCCTGAGTTCTCGGCTCCTCCGGGGAGGAAATTGGGAGGCCGCCATTTTCACTCTCGTCCTCCAAAGCTGTTCGGAAAGATTGCAGGGAACAAAAGCTCCCGAGAACAAACACAAGCAGATTACTTAGCCCGACCAGGCAAGGGTGGGCCAATCCCACCTCCAGCAAAGACATTTGGGAACCCCAGCAACAGGGCCCTCCCCCAGAAGATCAGCAAGAACAGCCAGCCAAGGCCAAGTTTACTGATCAATGAGAATGGCAGAAGGCCGACACTAGGGGTATACTGCACATGGAATTCCTGGCTTTTTCCCCCTGATTCTTTAGTCTTTCAAAGTTAATTTTTTTAATTTTCTTTTTCTTTTTTTTTTTGAATTTTTCTTTTCCCCCTTTTCACCAATAGCTTATCAATCCCTTTTTT
>NW_027950486.1:0-215 GCF_054177405.1 Leptonychotes weddellii | reverse complement strand
AAGGCCAAGGATTTACTGCCTGGATAGGTTTCAGGATCAAGAAGCGAAAGGTTACATGGCATGTTAAGTGCTTGATTAGTGAGCCCCACAATTCCTGGGTACTGGAAGGGGGAAGCAGAGGACGGTCCCAGGATGGCTGCTCTGTTTACACACAGCATGTTGATAGTCCCAAGTGGTCGTGGAGTTTGTGAGGAAAGGCCGCACATCTCAGCTGC
>NW_027950485.1:0-215 GCF_054177405.1 Leptonychotes weddellii | reverse complement strand
CTAAACAAAGGCTGTGACCCATTTGTTTCATACATAATAAATGTAAAAGCTAAGCTTTCAGTAATCAATTAAAAAATGTTATCCCGAGTCCCTCGGTGGTTTGGCTGGGGATATATGCCGTCTATAGTACAAGGGAACATTCTTCAATGTTGAGCGTGAAAACTTGGAATTTTAAGCACTTTGTTCACTAGTGCTGTCAACATTGAGAAATAGTT
>NW_027950484.1:0-215 GCF_054177405.1 Leptonychotes weddellii | reverse complement strand
TAAACACTGTAAGACATATATTCAAACCTATACTTCAGAACACATTTCCCTTTACTTGTTAAAATCCTGGCCATCTCATTATTATCTGCAATGTTGAAGATTGCAAGGCTGTGAGTCTTTACCAGCAGTAAAGGCAGCTTTGGCCATTTCTCGTTTTCTCCAACGACAAGATGTCTGAGTCCTGAAGGTGAATGTGTCCAGCAAATTTTGAATAC
>NW_027950483.1:0-215 GCF_054177405.1 Leptonychotes weddellii | reverse complement strand
GGCATTAAAATATTTGTAAGTATTACAACAATCTCATGGCTCATGAGATGATTTCTGCTGTTTTTTAAAGATTAAGTATCTTGCATTTTGGTTAAAAAGTCATAATTTAAATTTTAACTGGGTTATTGAAATAAGAATTATTGGCAAAGAAACAATGTATATGGGCAAGACAGCCTGCAGAGGAAGAAAGCAGTATTGAAGAACACATACAGATA
>NW_027950482.1:0-215 GCF_054177405.1 Leptonychotes weddellii | reverse complement strand
GATGCAGATGTGAAACAGTGAAGAAATGTTGGATTGCCAGGATTGTGGTTTTGCCCACAGGTAAGATGAAGTGAGCAATGGGCAAGGGATTCGATATGTGCGAGCAAGTGACGATAAATACTGACTTTGGAATTTTAAGCCAGATACAAAATAAGAGAAGACATTGAAATACGAGGAATTGTGAAAAGGTAGAATGATCTATTAATTAGCAGTGA
>NW_027950481.1:0-215 GCF_054177405.1 Leptonychotes weddellii | reverse complement strand
TGGAATCGTTTCTCTCATTTCTCTTTCTACAGTTGCGTTGTTAGTGTATAAGAAAGCAACTGATTTCTGTGCATTGATTTTGTATCCTGCCACATTACTGAATTGCTGGATGGGAGTTCTAGTAATTTGGGGGTGGAGTCTTTTGAGTTTTCCACATAAAGTATCATGTCATCTGTGAAAAGAGAGAGTTTGACTTCTTCTTTGCCAATTTGAAT
>NW_027950480.1:0-215 GCF_054177405.1 Leptonychotes weddellii | reverse complement strand
AATTTCACATATGAGTGAAATCATATGGTATTTGTCTTTCTCTGACTTATTTCATTTAGCATAATATTCTCTAGTACCATCTGCATTGTTGCAAAAACAAGGTTTCAGTCTTTTTTATGGCTGAGCAATATTCTGCTGTATATCTATATCTACCTATCATCTATCAACTATCTATCTTCTATCTATCTATCTATCTATCTATCTATCTATCTATC
>NW_027950479.1:0-215 GCF_054177405.1 Leptonychotes weddellii | reverse complement strand
AATTAAAAAAAAAAAACCAAAAAACACCATCAAGAAAGGAAAGAGACAACCCATAGAATGGGAGAAAATATTTCCAAATCATATATCTTATAAGGAATTTTCATCTAGAATATATTTTTTAAAACTCATATAGCTCAGTAATAAAAAGACGAATGACCTAATTTAAAAATGGGCAAAGAATCTGAATAGGCTTTTCTACCAGCAAGATATACAAA
>NW_027950478.1:0-215 GCF_054177405.1 Leptonychotes weddellii | reverse complement strand
AAGCCACATCCTGCCAGGAAGGGCTTCCTTTCCCTTTCTCCCTCCTTTCAGTCCTTGCCTCCTGGGGACATGGGGAAAGAGTCCTGGTACTGAGAAGGGGGCCTCAGTCCTGGGGTAACTCTCGCCTAGTCAGTCAGACACCTTACGGGATTGAGTAGTGGGCTTCTCTCTTGTGACCCAGAGGGCCTTGCAGCTAAATACTGCCGGAGGAAGAG
>NW_027950477.1:0-215 GCF_054177405.1 Leptonychotes weddellii | reverse complement strand
CACAGGCATAGGCTGAACACACTTTACGGTGCTGAGAATCTGACCGGATCATCTTGTTTAATCCTCGTGTCAGGGCTAGCAGCCTAGGTCCTACTAGGGTCCCCTTTTCACAGCTGAAGCTTGGGCCAATTGAACAACCTGCCTAGGTGGCATGCAGACATCCTGATCCAAACCCAGATCCGGTGGACACAGAGCCTGTTTTCAGCCTCCAGCAC
>NW_027950476.1:0-1230 GCF_054177405.1 Leptonychotes weddellii | reverse complement strand
TTCTTCCCTTACACTAAGCTGAGCTCAATGACAGAAAATCACATGTAATGTTCTTCCAGCACTTCACTTCCAGAGCACTATAAGGTAGTGGTTGAAAGTAATGTCTGGAACTGACTGCCTGGGCTCAAATCCTAACTCCATCACAGGTTGGCTGTGAACCAATGTTTGTTTCCTTAACCTCTCAGTGCTTGAATGACAATATCTGTTAAATGGGGATTAACAACATCTACTTCATAGGGTTGTGGCAAGGGTTAAATGATTTACATATTTATGTAATAATAAATATTTATTTATTAGTATTTATATATTCAAAGATTTCCATTATATATATATATATATCCAGAATCTGCAGCAGCTAATCCAGAATCTGCAGCAGCTCACCTTGATTACTGCATCAAGTCTGGACTTTCCCATCACTTTAAAAATCCTCTTTGCTATTTACTCCTTTCTCTACTGATGCAGCAGTTTCCCCATTATTCCCTGCATAGATCTTACTAACTCCCACTTCAGCCTACAGAGGTCTTTCTTTTTCCCACTGGACCAACTACTGGATCCTTTAAAATTATGTAAAGTCCAGTTCTTCTGACTATTTCCTGACTCTAAAATTCTGCTCTGAGAATCCCTTAAGGACTGTCCAACTCTATCAAACACTTAAAATAAATGTACTGAGCTACTGTCTAGCTGTTTTGCCAGTCTAGCAGCCAGTTTGCAGGGTCCTAGAAGGCAAGAACAATGGCTGCCATATCAAGCCCTCCCCGGCTGGCTCACAGTCAGCTGGTAGTATTTGTGTGCTAATTGGTAGAGAACCAATGGCTGCTTTCTCGCTCTCTCACAGGAAGGCACAGAAAAGGGGTGTGGGCACCTCATTCTTCCTACCACTTTCCTGGATGGCTAACCAGTCTGAGCTTGGCCAAGCCATGTCTCTCCTTGGCAGGGATTCCTTCTGGAGCACTTAAATAGGGATTTCTCTCCAGCAGTTACAAATAGAATGCTTAATTTTAAAAAATCACCAGTTTTTTGGGGTTATCAAAAGATGGCGGAGGAGAGGGGACCCTATTTCAACTTGTCCCCGGAATTGAGCTGGATATCTGCCAGACGACTCTGAGCACCCATGAAACCAGCCTGAGATGTAAGAAGATCTGGATTTCTACAAGAAGGATATCGCAGGCGGTTGGTTTCGAGGTCCGAAGCGGGGAGCCCTGATTCCGTGGGCAGATATCAGAGGATAAA
>NW_027950475.1:0-12495 GCF_054177405.1 Leptonychotes weddellii | reverse complement strand
CGTCATTGCAAATGGCAAGATCTCATTCCTTTTGTTGGCTGCATAATATTCCATTGTATTTTTTTTACCACATCTTCTTTATCCATTCATCTGCCGATGGACATCTTGGCTCTTTCCACAGTTTGGCTATTGTGGACATTGCTAATAAATAGCATAACATTTTTAAATGATGAAAGAAAATAACCCTGAATCTTTATTCAGCAAAAATATCCTTTAATAATGGTGAAATAAAGGCATTCTCAGATGAAGGAAAACTAAGAGATACATTGTCTATTCTAAAATACTTGCTAAATTAAGTTCTATAGACTAAAGGGAAATGATACCAGACAGAAATTTGGAACATCGGGAACAAAGGAAGAGCAACAGACATGGTAAATAAATATCTGGGTAAAAAGGATAGACTACGCTTATCTTCTTGAGTTCTTTAAAATAGGTTTAATAGTTGAAAACAAAATTGTAACAATGTCTGATGGGGCTTTTGAAGTATGTGGAGGTAACATATTATAACCATACCACAAAACCTTTAAGATAGTAATGTTTCCATATTCAGCTTAAAGTGGTAGAATTTTGATTATAAGCACACAGACAGAAGTTAAGTATGTATGTTGTAATCCCTCAGATAATCACTAAAATAACCCTACAAAATGGTATAATCAAAATCTCAGTAGATACATTAAAGGAATACAAAAAATGGGGAGGATTCAAATAACCTAATAGAAAGTAAGAAAGAGCAAACAAGGAAGGAGGGAAACAGAGGGAAGAAACAGAAAACAATTTAAAATGGTAGACTTAACTCTAAGCCTATCAACAACTGCAAAATGTAAATGTCTAAATACAGCATTTGAAAGACAGAACCTGTTAGAATGGGTTTACAAATATGACACAGTTTTATGCTATCTATAAGAGACTTTCTTCAAATGTCAGAAAAATGTTATTATGATCACACTCATATCAAAACTGAATTACACAAGGCCCCATAATGAATTCTCCTTATCTCATCCTTCCATACATATTTCTCACTGCTCCACATTCAACTTCCTCAAATATTATTTTTGTTATACAGTTTTCTGTTGCTTATGATAGAGCCAGGCACATAATAAGTTCTCAATATATTCCCATTAAATGGGAAAATTAATCTTAAACTTCACTGACTACAAAGTGTCTGCACAGCATTTGCTAATTTTCTTAAATCAAAGTGGCTTAATTCAGGTAGAACTCTAGGCCAGAATATGTTCCAACCATCTCACACTTTTCCATAATGGTCTATCCTACTATGCACATTTAAAAATGAAATTTATCATAACTAATAAATATAATAAAATACAAATGATGTATATCACATTATACTACATAATAAAATAGACTATTGCATTTTCAATGATTTTTTATCAAGCATGCCTAACAAAATAATTATTTGAATTAAGATGCCTCACCATAATAAATGAACCAAAACTGACCAAACCTTTTCACATATCTGGCTTCTTAACTGAGGTTTTTGCTTAATAACAATATTGATCTCAATCTAACATGAGATCATTTTCTATCTGACAGATATATGCTACATGGTTTTCATTCATTTCCTCATTGAATGAACTAACTCTACAGGGTCAGTGTAGAGTGACAGAAAACGGATAAGCTTTAGATCAGAATACCTGAATTTGAGGTTCAAATACTTTATTTACAAATCTCTTCAACTCTTTGAGTCTTTGTCTCGTTAGATGAAAAATGGCAATGATAATACCAACCCCATTACGTCCCAAGGTTATTCTAAAGGTCAGACTGCACAGATGTGTAGCACTTCATAATCTTCCTAATCTTGGAGAGATTTCACA
Organism: Leptonychotes weddellii; assembly: GCF_054177405.1. Classification (NCBI taxonomy): domain Eukaryota; kingdom Metazoa; phylum Chordata; class Mammalia; order Carnivora; family Phocidae; genus Leptonychotes; species Leptonychotes weddellii. The sequence continues at coordinate 10,663 of NW_027950475.1, read as the reverse complement.
TATATTATCTATTTCCGGTTTAATGCTTTTTCTACTCTATTAAGTAGTCATCTTCATTTAAGAGAGAGGGCTTTCAGGTAATGTGATTTAAGCTTATCCATGTAGGTATTAAAACAATAGTTCTTTTGCACCCAAATTGTTCTTATCTTCATCAATATAATCTCTTCAAAGAAAATTGTCCTCTAATCCTTCTGTGAACGCTTTCTTATACACATTAAGAAGTCAGTACAGTCCTGATGCCAGGATAAACAACAGAGAGTCAAAGGCAACGATGTGAGGTAACATGTCAAGTCACTCGCACAAATAAACCATTCTATAGGGAAATGAAGCCACATGCTACATCTAAATGAGGTCTAACTTGAATTCCACCCAAAAAAGAGTAATTTTGCCTGAAGAGGACAACTTCACTAGAAGACTCACTCCCTGTATTAGTTTGCTAGTGTTTCCATAACAAATTACTCCAGACTGGGTGGCTTACAGAAGAGAAATTCATTTTCCCACAGTTCTGAAGGTTGGAAGTTGGAGATCAAGGTGCTGGAGGGTTGCTTTCCTCCAAGGCCTGTCTCATTGGCTTGTAGATGGCCACCCTCTGTGTTCTCACATGGTCCTCCCTTGGTCTGTGTTTTCTGTGTCCTAATCCCTTCCTCTTATAAGGACAGCAGCCATATTTGATTAGCACTCATCCCAATGATCTTATTTCTTTAAACACCTTGTAGCCATATATATGGCCACATTCAGACATACTGAGGGTAGGACTTCATCATATGAACTGGGGGTGGGGGGGTGCACAATTCAGCCCATAACAGCCATCCTTAAGGGACCTTACCCATTTTCATGAATCAAGAACTTAAAATTCCTTCTTCCCCGACGACGTGAGGAGGTCCCTGACTCACTCAACATGTGCTATTGAACATGAGATGATACATTGGATTATAAATACAGCTTGAGTTGTGCAGATGCAAAAGACATGTGCAGCTGAACAGTCATCTCAAGAAACCAAAGTGAACAGCACATGTTCCTTTCAGGATTTATCAGTTTGAAAACAAGTGGAAATTATGTTTGATGAGAACTTGGAGCAAACTCATTCTGTGCTGAACTGGAGCCTATTCTTGGCAATGCCCGGAGAGAAGGAGAAGCTGGATCTATTACTGGGACGTTCACCCAACAAGCATTCATGTCAATTACACTCAATGGGATTGAAACCACATCTGAAGTCTCTCCACAGAGGGTAAACCACAGTGTGGCGGCTAGGCACAGTGACCCTGGTCACTGTGCCTTCCACTTAAAAGCAGCAGTGCCTCTCAACACCTTCCTCTGTTATTTACGGTCACCAAGAGGAGCATATTCGCTTTTGCAGATTATCCTGTTGCAGTCTCTTTCCTGCCTTACTGATATGTTATTGGGGGGAAAAACAAATCAAGCTTCAAGATCTTCCTCTCTTGGGCCATCCAAAGCAACAATTTCTATCATCGTGTAGTTTCCAAACAGCATCAGATCAGAGAACTTTATTCTGCACCCTGAGGAACAAAACACGTTTCACTGTGTCTCATTAATTTTTTTCTTTTCCTCTCTCTCTCTCTTGCGCACGTGCGCACGCACACGCGCTTTCTCTCTCTCTCTCTTTTAATTTCAAAGAAAAGATGGAGGCAAAGAGAGGATCAGGCTTCAGACTTTGGGCTAAGCAAAAATGATTCAGCATAGTAAATAAATCAGACTGAATCTAATAAACCTCTTTTTGGCTACAACTAAACAAGTTTTGCAAACTGATGGTTGTGTCCCCAAATTTGCTGAGAAATTGCATAACACATCAGGTAGGCCAAAAAAGCACTAATAAATCAATCTTTACTAAACATAAAATGAGGCTTGGCAAAGTTGAAGAAGAAAAGGAAGAAGCCGAAACGTGTGCACGAAATTTCCACATTAAAAACTCATTGCTCTTGCCTGGGTCCTGATGCAATTTGAAAGGAAACAGACAATTCTATAATTTTAGTAAAAATATTTATGGTACGGTATACAAGTTCACCAAAACATTCTCTCCCAAGTTCTTTAAAAAAATCAGCATTCCTTAGCCCAGCAAAGGGGCTGCTTAAATAAATTTATTTTTAGTACATTTCAGAACATTCTGGATTCTGACTAAAAAAAACATAAAGTGCTTCCACCCTTCCCCCTCCCCACCTCCATCAGAGAACTCTTTGGCCAGATGCCCTGTGGCCCTGCCTACTTCTTTATACCACACTTTAGAGGGAGAGCATGTGCTTTGACATACGGTGCCCTTAGAATCAAGGTCAGTTGGTCAACATTTCAAAGGCAAGGTCAAAAATCAGGTTGCAGCTCCAGGAGAAAAAGTAAGGAATTTAAACCAAAAACAGTGGTTTTTAAATTCTGGCCATGAGAAACCTATATAAGCTCTAAGAATGCAATATTTAGGACAAAAAAATACATACCAACTTATATGAAGAATATATAAGATAAATACATAAAGGAATTACTATTTGTATCATACTAGGTTATTGTAAGGGTTGAATAGAAGGGGAAAAGACATATAAAGTTTGAATAATTTATCTATTCATTCATTTTCACATTCAGGAAACCTTTATGGAGAGTCTGTTTTGTGCCAGGTCGGGTTGCAATGATCAAGCTAAAGTCTGACCTTAAGGAACTCAGAATATGGTGAGGGAGCCAGATGCGCCGTGCACCTGGTGTTTGTCAATCAGTGTAAATGCTCAGATAGATGGATGCACAGAGGTGAGATGAGAAAAGTAAGGAGGACAAATTCGGGTCAGCCAGGTAAGCTTTAACACTATAAGAAAAGTTGTTTTATTTTTAATCATTAAAAATTGAAAAAGATTTTTATCGAACAAAGGGGACATGAAAATTAATAGGTCTCTTTGGGCCTTCTCTTATAAGTCTCACATTTGCATACCTCTCCATGAGGACATTCCTGGTCAGTCTGCAGAAGCAAGAAGAATGTAATTGTATGTTTACAACAATGGCTGAGATGGCCCCCACTTATTGCAACTCCCGGGATCAGCATCCCTGTGTATCCATTTCCCTTGAAATATGGGCAAAAACTGTGACTGCATTAACTAACAGAACATGGAAAAAGGGTGATGAAATGTCACTTCCCTAATTACATTATAGGAGATGATAGCCTGTCTTATTGGAAGACTCTCCCCACTTGTAGCATTGATAAAGCAGACTGCTATGTTGTAAACTTCTCTACACAAAGGACCATATAACAGGGAAGTGATTGTAGCTTCTGGCTAATAATCTACAAGAAACCAAGGCCCCAGTCTAATAGGCCCCAAGGAACTTAATTCTGCCAGCAATCACGTGTGCATAGAAGCGGATCCTTCCCCAGCTGAACCTTGAGATAAGACTGCAGCCCCGTCCAGCACTTTGACTGCAGCTTTTGAGATCCTGAAGCAGAAGCCCCAACTAAACTCTGCAGGAACTCCTAATCCACAGAAACAGTGACATAATAAATATGTGTTGTTTTAAGTTGCTACGTTTGTGATGATCTGCAATGCAACATGAAATAACTAATACTGTACATAATATAAAAAAGAGGGAGGGATGCCTGGGTGGCACAGTTGGTTAAGCATCCAACTCTTGGTTTTGGCTCCTGTCATGATTTCAGGGTCATGAGATCAAGCACCATATTGGGCTTTGTGCTCTGTGTGGAATCTGCTTAAATTTCTCTCTCCCTCCTCCCATCCTCTCCATGTTCTCTCTCTCTCTCTCTCTGTTTCTCTGTCTTTCTCAAATAAATAAATAAATCTTAAAAAAAAAGAGGGAAACTAAATACATAGATTCTTCCCTTATAGAAGTGACTCAACTCACTAAAAATGATTTTAAGTACAATTTTTTCAGGCAGATGAATATACCATAAGGGGTGTATGCATGTCCCTACCCTTAGTGCCTTCACTGAGAAAGGTTTCACTCAGATTTTTCGAAGCAAACACATTCTGACTTCAGAGTATACATATTATCCATTTTCTACCTGACTCTTAGTCATCTGAAGATGGTAATAGATGTCCTTAACTCCTAATCTCCTGGAACAATACATTTCCAAAGTCAAAGCTGAGCTTTTCTCTAGAGATACCTGAGAAATGCAAAAGAATCTTGCAGTTGAAGCAAGTCATAACTTCAAATTCCATGAATCCTACAGGTTCTGGACTCCCTTGTTTTTGAGATATCAAGCTCAGATGGTTATATAAAGGTGAAACTCTAGACCAGTCGCTGGCACACCTGTTCTGTAAAAGGTGAGATAGTAAATATTTCAGGCATTGTGGACCATTTGGGACCCGTTGATGCTACTCAAGTCCGCGGATGCAGCAGAAAAGCAGCCACAGACAATCTATAAACAAATGAACAGGACACTGTACTGATAAACAATGCATCTATCTACATTGATATTTGAATTTCACATAATTTTTACATATTGAGAAATACTCTTTTTTGGTTTTTAAAAATTATTTTATTTTTCAAAAAGATTTATTTATTTGAGAGAGAGTGCACATGAATGGGGGGGGCAGAGGGAGAGGATGCAAGGAAATCCTGAAGCAGACTCCCTGCTGAGTGCCGAACCCAACATGGGGCTCAATCCCAGGACCCTGAGATCATGACCTGAGCCAAAAATCAAGGGTCAGCTGCCTAACCGACTGAGCCACCTAGATGCCCCTAAAAATTATTTTAAAAAGTAAAAACATTCTTTGCTCATAAGACATACAAAAACAGCAGGTGGACCAGAGTTGACCTGTGGGTCATAGTTTCTGAACCCTTCCTCAAAATTATGAATTCCCATGTCTGGTGTGTGGCAATCCCTGTGACTTTTGTGATTAATATTTTCAAAATTTAATTAAATTTATTAAAGAATTTGCATGTAAGAAATAAGAGGTGCTGGAAGATTCAAGGAGGTAAGGGGATACAAAGGGGAGGAACCAAAGAGTCCATGGCGCCCTTAGAAGACACTTGTGGGGCCCTGTGCTCTAAAAATGAATGGACTTACCACTTTATTTTATCTTTCTTGAAAGTGAAGGGAAACAATAGATTTCATGTAAAATCTGTGTCATTATGGTCAGGTTGCCAGGGTGGGGACTGACTGATTTCCATTTTACTGTATTTTTTTTCCCAGAGGTGCAGAACATTCTCCTAGTTCCCTTAAGGATTAAGGTGGGGTTTGGGAATGAAGTGATAGACACACTTATGAGCAGGTCACATGGATTAGTTGTACTCCTTGTGCCCCAGAATTTGGGTTTTCAACCATGTTTTCCCCCAATATGTTCCACTCTGCTGGCCAGTTAATCAGACGGAGCAGGAGACAAGTATGGGCTGGCATGAGATGGAACAGCCTTAAAAGGGCAGTGCTACTCTAATGCTCAAAAGCTACAGCCTTTTAAAAATGCGAAACTTGTTCTAATACGTGTGAAAAGACCTGTTCACCTTGGAAAAATATCACCAGCCATTGAGTAAATATTGTCTTTATAAAGTATTGCTTCCATGTTTCTTCCTGAGTCTCATATCATATCTGTAGCCTTAAGCTTTGTCTCACATAAGCAAAAGGAAGGGTGGGGGAGGCTGGTAAAGAAGGGGACAGCCCTTAATGAAGGACCTTGGATAAAGGAACCGTCTTGTTTCTAGTCTCCTTCCAGCTGCAAGAATATAGCTGCTGCCCTTTTACTACAAGAACCCCCTGCCCCAAGCAATTTTCCTATTTTTAACCTGCCTAAGTCTCAGTCAGTGCTTTCTGAGTGTTCATCAATAGGCATGCTCCTCGCTCATTTGTGAAGAATCATCTCTAATGCCCTCCATTCTGGGTACCCGTCAATAAGAGGCAGATCTTGAACTCCCTCCCCCCAAATTGAAATATTTAAAATAGTTGTCAAACAGGGGAACCTGGGTGGTTCAGTCTGTTAAATGGCTGACACTTGACTTCAGCTCAGGTCATGATCTCAGGGTTCTGAGACTGAGCCCTGCTTTGGGTTCTGCACACTCAGCAGAGTCTACTTGAGATTCTCTCTCTCCCTCTCTCTGCCCCTTCCCCAACTCATGCTCTTTCTCTCTCTCTCTCAAATAAATAAGTAAACCTTTTAAAAAATAAAATAGAATAGCTGTCAAACAGACTCTGATGCCTCTTCTCAGAGCACATCATACATATGCATAGTCTTCCTTTATAGCAATTATATTTAAGTGAAACTGTGACAATGTTTTTTTAATGGTGAAGGGGAAAAATAAAGCAATATTAGAGAAAAATGAGTCACGGAGATGGAAGAACTCTCTAGAGGCCGTCACTTCATTTATTTGGTTATATGCAGATAGGTGCTCAAGCTGTGTCTGATAAGAGAGTGGACAAATCTCAAAGAGCTCAGACTCTCACCCAGAAGTAAGCAGAATCAGGGAGCCACTCCCAAAGTTTATTTTAAATGCCTCCCACAATGAATGTATATTGAGACATTAGCAAATGACACTTAGCTTCAAATGGGAAGATCCCTTGTCTTTCCTGAGATGAGGGTTGCACATGGCATGCTGTCTACAGAGATTATTTTTGTCTTTATCCATGAGCTAAAGTCCTGGCTTAAAAGCAGGATACTGGGATAAAATTACAGATTCTTAAATAGACCTGGAAGGAACTTAAGAGAGCTTAACTAGAGGATCACTCTTCTTGGAAACAACAATCTAGAATGTCCTGGTGAGTTGATGCAGTTTGCTTAGGTAGTTAGTGGATGTGCTAATTTGATCAAAGGCTAAATGGCTTTTTTTCTTCTTTTTATGGTTTTTGTTTTTTGATCTTTTTTTCAGATTCCAAAAGTGGATCAATTAGGTTTCTTTTATTCTACATGAATGGGCCTTTACACACAGGTAACAGACTCCCAATACAGAAGACAGGATTAATGCTGCTTCCCTTTTTCCACCGGCCCAGGAAAAGAGGTGTGTCCTGAGTGCAGAAGGAGTGGGGCTTTTTTGCCTGGCCTCTTTAAGGCAGATAGGCATATGCTGGTATTGGGGAGGGAGGGTAGACATTGTTCTGCAAGCCCAAGCTCCCTTGCAAACCGAATCTTAACTTGTCTTTTTTTTTTTTTTTTTATTTGACAGAGAGATAGACAGAAGAGCACAAGCAGAGGGAGTGGCAGAGGGAGAGGGAGAAGCAGGCTCTGCACTGAGCAGGGAACCCGATGCGGGACTCGATCCCAGGACCCTGAGATCATGACCTGAGCCAAAGGCAGACGCTTAACCATCTGAGCCACCCAGGCGCCCTTAACTTGTCTTATTAACAGAGGAATTGTGATTCCAAGGGCAGGTCTCTTAAGGGGCAACATCAGTGGCAAGAAACAGACATGGGTCCTATCATCTTAGGCTGCTCCAGGGAGAGAGGGTCAGATGGTAAGGCTTACTGGGTGTAGTCCTAGCCCATACAGAGGCAAGCAGGCCATTGGATCTGGGCTGCTGAGGTCCCAATATGCGTATTTCTCTTTAAACATAGCATTTCCCCCCACCTTAAAATGTTTCATTATAATGTATCTGCAAGGACCTGTTTTATACTTTTGTTCTATAGGTTATAACCAATTTGAAAGGCAGTTTGTTGAACAAAGGAAGGGGTTCTCCAAACAAGTAGGCAGTTGTTTGTGTTCCTTGAGGTTGGGAAAAACCAGATGAAATGAATGCATATGAACTGAGGCTTGAGGGCAAACTTGCTCTCTTTCTCAAACGGGGGGAAAAACAACAATTCCAAATTTCAAGTGATTTCCTGTGCCCACATTACTATTTACTTACAATAATTTTCAGCTGTAAATTTTAGCCTGCTCTTACAATACCATTTATAATGGGTCATTCATATTATCTCTCACTCAGCTTCCATCTCTGCCCCACTCCCCTTTGCAAGAGTGAAATAAAGAACTACATGACTTTATCAAAGTGAAGGCGGAAGTACATAAAACAGAAAAAAAAAAAAACCACCCTTGACTTTAAATTAGCAAAGACAAGCAGGGCTGCCTATGCTACCTGTGATTCCCAATGAAGAGGTCTCTCCGGGACACAAAGAGTTAAGTGCCTTCTGACCAACGGCATGTGCTAAAGCTTTGTTTTCACTCTTGGTCTTCATTCATTCTCTTTCTTGTTCCACAGAAACATTTTACAAAATCATGCATAATAAAAAAGAAAAACAACTTCTAGGGAGAATCAGGTGAAAAAGTCAAGTATGAAGCCAAGGCCAAGGATAACATTAACTCAGATGAAAATAGACACCAAACCATTTTATATTCATGCTGGACATGACCATAGATTCTGTTCAAGTTTTCTAGTAGCTCTTGGATAATCAGCACGTAACGGCTGCATGAATGCGTGTGATTGCGTGTGACTGTGTGTGTGAGTATGCAGGAGTGCGTGTGCTCATGTGTGAGTGCACTGGTGTGAATTTGTATGAGTGCATGTAAGTGGGTGTGAATGTGTGTTCCAAAGAAACAACTTGCTACTGATAACTGAGGCATATGGTAACTGGTAGTCATTGAATGAGTTCAGAAAATATTTGAGACTCCAATAGAGACCTATACAGATTTCTCAGTGAGAAGAAAACTTGTCTGGACTATACAAAACAATAAATAATTTAAAATTTAAAATTTTAATTCAAAATAATTTAAATTTTAAAAACTAAGATTTGTATTATGTTTCTTTCCCCTTTAGATCTTGGTTTTCCTTATTGAAATACAGCTTATTCTAGTTAAATTTAATATGAGCCTTAGAAATTAACATGATTTCTTTGAGCTCATACCAGCCAGGACTGGGTGGCTATGAGAAATAGGACATAGACATTTCATAAAGAGCCAAGCGTATCTATTCAGAATGCAACATTTCATACAGATCACCCAATGGTGTTTAGGATATGGTGGATCATTTTGGCTGCATACAGCTGAAAGATTAAAGAAATCAGGATCACTGTTTATTTTGTTTAGGGCCTCAATTTGTTCATCTCAAAATGGAAGAATTGGTATCTGCATTACTTCGTAACTTGACATCTGAATTCTTTTCCTCTTTTTTTACTGAGAAATTATGTGGGCAGTGGACTATCAACCTTTATTGTTATTTTTGTTGTTTTTAGGACAAGAACAATAGTACCAGATACTGTCACTGAGTTTTACCACATACCTTGCGTTGTACTAGATTCTATGCCTAGAATAATCTCATTTAGTCCTCACATTAACTCTGAAAAATAACTACATCATGCTGTTGCAAATAAAGAAGTAGGTTCAATAACTTGACAAGGTCACCCAGTTAGTGTATAATTTGAATTCAAGGTTAAAATCAAGAACTATAACAACTGGGAATCTTTAGTCCCATATTCATTTGAAACAATTCTTGGCCACGTACTGTCAGCCGAAGGTAGGACTGCGACAAGGAGAGTTTTGTGTGCACGTGACCGTGAGGCTGTCGGGAATATGGATTAGCTGTGGTATCAGAAAGGACCACTAAACAGCTTAAGAAAGCAGAAGACGTTGAGTCACATCAAAATGACAGTTTGTACCACATTGGGCAGAGATACGGAGAACCCAAAGTTGGAAGTGCGAAGTTCCATGCTGTGTAAGGGATAGAAAAGTATGTACTGTGCTGGAGGTCAGAGCAGGCATTCCAGGTTCTGTTTTATGTACTTCCGCCTTCACTTTGATAAAGTCATGTAGTTCTTTATTTCACTCTTGCAAAGGGGAGTGGGGCAGAGATGGAAGCTGAGTGAGAGATAATACGAATGACCCATTATAAATGGTATTGTAAGAGCAAGCTGAAATTTACAGCTGAAAATTATTGTAAGTAAATAGTAATGTGGGCACAGGAAATCACTTGAAGTTTGGAATTGTTGTTTTTCCCCCCGTTTGAGAAAGAGAGCAAGTTTGCCCTCAAGCCTCAGTTCATATGCATTCATTTCCTCTGGCTTTTCCTAACCTCAACGAACACACATGTATCTTAATTCTTTGCTATGTGTTTGCATGAACGCTTGAACACATAGCAATAGATTTTCTTGAGTCTCCAGAAGTCCTAGCTGTAAGATGGTTAAAATGTTTGCTCCACAGCACCAACTTGCCTTTCTCCTCCACAATCTCTTTGGGAATATTTATCTTTAATGAGTTTCAAAAAAGATTCCTGGCCTTAGAGGAAAGACAGATGAACAAATTAACCCCAATGGGATTATACTGGCTGCTTCTGGTCATGCCACCTACTTAGACTAATCTTTTCTTCTTCCTATCCTTATATATGGGGTGTGGTTTAATGAGGAAAATCATTGGTTGAATATTTATTGAGAAACCCAGAGGTCAGTGCTACTCTCCCCTTTTCCCTTATTACCAAATTAAAAGAAATAAAGATTGGGAAACCTAATTATGTGGTATTTGGTACTCACTGTGTGACTCACTGTGTTTGTTGGCATTGTTTCTATTTATTATTGCCTTTATGTATCTATTTGAGTATATATCATACATTTCAAGTTACAATTGTAATAGTTCAAGATTTAAACCAGAGTGGATTCTTCCAGGCTAAGTAGATCCCTGTGATATATGACACCATTATGGTGAAGTTTAGGATTCCTAAAATTAGGATCCATATACTGACTATTCTTTAGGTATGCTAATAACAATGAAAAGGAGAACAAAAATGATGATGCAAAGCCCCATTTTTTTTT
>NW_027950474.1:0-215 GCF_054177405.1 Leptonychotes weddellii | reverse complement strand
AGGGAAGAAACACAGGTCCCCAAATATAACAGCTGGTGAGCCCCCACATGCCTCCAGGCACCCCCGTGGCTACAAAGATGAGAGAACAGTCTCCAGTCTCTCTGTGCTGCCCCTGGGGCCCAGCTCTCCCTTCCTCCAACACAGAGAATGTCCAGGGAGCCCACAGTGCTGCCCCCTGTGTATCTATCTCTCTGCTCATCTCCAGAACAGACCAC
>NW_027950473.1:0-215 GCF_054177405.1 Leptonychotes weddellii | reverse complement strand
AATAGGTCCATAGTTCTTTTTTTTTTTTTAATGAATAAAGAAAGTTTATTATAGGCAAAAGAACCTAAGAATTGCTTCTGCAACATCCCTTACAGTTAGAATGACTTTTCTTCCTGACTGTGGGCTTTATACCTATTGTCATTACATAGTTATTAATGGTATTCCTTGCTACTCTCAAGAAGTTTTCTAGTTTGGAAAATAAATTATGTGATCAC
>NW_027950472.1:0-215 GCF_054177405.1 Leptonychotes weddellii | reverse complement strand
ACAGTAATTGCTCTAACTAACTATAGTAGAGGAGCTAGGGCTAAGGGAACAATTCAGAGTCAATCCATTGCTTTTGAGAAATACAGTCCTAATTACTGATGGAGGATTTAACCATGAAACGCTCAACACTAAAACTTTCATTTTGAGAGCATACTCCGTGTTAACGTAACTAACACGTTGCTGAGGGTATGTTTCCTTACAGTCTCCTCTGTGTC
>NW_027950471.1:0-215 GCF_054177405.1 Leptonychotes weddellii | reverse complement strand
CCTATTAGCTTACTTTTGAACTCATTGTTATTTTTTTAATATGTTAATCGCCATACATTACATCATTAGTTTTTTGTGGTTTTTTTTGTTTTTTTTTATTTATTTATTTTATTCTTATGTTAATCCCCATACATTACATCATTAGTTCTAGATGAAGTGTTCCATGATTCATTGTTCGTGCACAACACCCAGTGCTCCATGCAGAACGTGCCCTC
>NW_027950470.1:0-215 GCF_054177405.1 Leptonychotes weddellii | reverse complement strand
GAGCTTTGCATAAAGGAGCCGGGCTATTGGATACAAACTCCCACCAGAATGTCTATCATTTCAACACTGCCCTAACTGGGTACAATGGCAGTGTGAAGTCATCCTGAGGTCTTAAATGGCACCATGCCTGTGATTTTGAACATTTCTCACTTACTTATGGAGGAACTTGCAACCCTAAAATTTTCATCTGTACCTTACATATCAAATGGCAGATA
>NW_027950469.1:0-215 GCF_054177405.1 Leptonychotes weddellii | reverse complement strand
TTTCTCTGAAGGACAATCTACAGATCAAAACTTTAACATGTTTTAACATCATCTTCTCTATCTATAAGCAGTTTCCCAGTGAAGTCTTTTACATGGAAATTCAAATGTCTGAGATACTCATTATCTTTAGGGTAAAGAAATGCTTGGCAGACTTTTATCTTTGACCAGTTTATATGGCCCTAATGTCCTTGTGCCTGTGGTGGCTAAAGTATGGA
>NW_027950468.1:0-215 GCF_054177405.1 Leptonychotes weddellii | reverse complement strand
ATAATTATATAGGAAAATTAAAATGGTTATATACACTGATAACAATTCAGAAAAGGCTTAGTGCGCAGCATGATCGTTATTCTTTCCTTTTATTGAGCTTTAGTTCTTAGGGTGTCTATCAGTCCAAAATAAAATATAAAAAGGTTACACATATGTTATCCTTTCCATCAGAGAATATTTCAGGACTTATATACATGTAGTTATTCACTTAGGCA
>NW_027950467.1:0-215 GCF_054177405.1 Leptonychotes weddellii | reverse complement strand
AACCCACGAAGCATGATGATGTGTGGTCCATGGCATCTTCTGCTAGGGCTTCAAGGCACAGCAGGAGGTAGGAGGGGGAGTCTGGACTTTCCTGCTGCCCTCCCCCCTCTTCAGAACATGCATCCAGAGCATCAGCACTTTAGGGACTCTCTGGGCATTAGAATCATATGGTGTTAAAGGAGAGTCCATAGTAATAAGCGTGGCCCACATTTGGC
>NW_027950466.1:0-215 GCF_054177405.1 Leptonychotes weddellii | reverse complement strand
GGTCATGATCCCAGGGTCCTGGGATCGAGCCCCGCATCGCGCTCCCTGCTCAGCGGGAAGCCTGCTTCTCCCTCTCCCACTCCCCCTGCTTGTGTTCCCTCTCTCGCTGTCTCTCTCTCTGTCAAATAAATAGATAAAATCTTTAAAAAAATATGATGAATTTAATGAGCATGACCCTCTTTTCACCAAAGAAAAACTATATATAATTGATTCCA
>NW_027950465.1:0-215 GCF_054177405.1 Leptonychotes weddellii | reverse complement strand
ATTAAAAAAAAAAAACCCAAAAAACACCATCAAGAAAGGAAAGAGACAACCCATAGAATGGGAGAAAATATTTCCAAATCATATATCTTATAAGGAATTTTCATCTAGAATATATTTTTTAAAACTCATATAGCTCAGTAATAAAAAGACGAATGACCTAATTTAAAAATGGGCAAAGAATCTGAATAGGCTTTTCTACAAGCAAGATATACAAA
>NW_027950464.1:0-1230 GCF_054177405.1 Leptonychotes weddellii | reverse complement strand
AGAAGGTTGAACTGAGCTTCCTAGAGTTTATTTTGTTTAGTTAGAAATTAAAAAAATTCTTTTATTTATTAGGTAATATTTTTGAAACACTGCAAATGATAGAGAATAATAATAAATATGCATGTAGTCACCATCCAGTTTTATCATATTTTAACATTTTGCTATGTTTGCTGCTTTTCTTAAAAATATTTTGTGACAGTTGGGGCTCCCTGTGTACCTCTCCTAGGGCTGTGCTGCTCACTCCCCAGAGTTGTTTATTAATCTGAATTTACTGTTCAATGTTCAGAATGCTTGTTTTTCTATTTGGTACATATGTTGATAAATATATGGTACTTTTTCATGTTTTAATACCTTATGAGATTTGGTAACATTTTGCAACAATTTTTTTTCCTCAGCCTTGCTTTTGGGCAATAGCTCTGACCTAGGTATCCAGCGCATAGTGTTCATTAACGACAATGCCACAGATCATGCATACGTTCTGTTGATGGTAATAGAGATTGTTTCTTATAGCGAGACCTGGAAGAAATGTGGTAACAGACTTTTTTAGATATACTTCTTTGGCACATGGAAGGCATATACCTATAAGTATATCTTTTTTAATGTTTGTAACTACAAGTATAGAGGTCTGAAGTATATGCTTGTTCAACTCTATTCATTAGTGCCAGGTTTTTTTTAATTTGAAAAAAAATCTGCTTTTACTTTTTATTTTGAAACAATTTTTAACTTAAATAAAACTTGTAACAATAGTACAAACAACACTCATAAAGCATTTACACAGATTTTAAAAATGTAACATTTTGTCCAAATTTTAACACTTTTGTCTGTTATTGTGTGTGTGTATGAACTATATTTTCCCCATCAGAACCATTTGAAAGTAGGTTGTATTGATCATGCCTCTTCACTTTTTTTAATTCTTCACCATGCCTTTCCTAGGATCAGGAACGTTCTGCCTAATAACAACAGTACAGTTATCAAATTCAGGACATTTAACATAGATATAATACTGTAATCTATAGTCCATATTGCAGTGTTATTAACTGTCCCAATAATGTCCTTATAGCAGGTTTCATTTTGTTTTGTTTTGTTTTGATTTTTTTATTTTTTTTATTCTTATGTTAATCCCCATACATTACATCATTAGTTTTAGAGGAAGTGTTCCATGATTCATTCTTTGTGCATAACACCCAGTGCTCCATGCAGAATGTGCCCTCCTCAATACCCACCACCAGG
>NW_027950463.1:0-215 GCF_054177405.1 Leptonychotes weddellii | reverse complement strand
ATTTATTTGAGAAAGCGGGAATGAGAGAGAGAGAGTACATGAGAGGGGGTAGGGTTAGAGGGAGAAGCAGGCTCCCCGCTGAGCAGGGAGCCCGATGCGGGACTCGATCCAGGGACTCCAGGATCATGACCTGAGCCGAAGGCAGTCGCTCAACCAACTGAGCCATCCAGGCGCCCCTCTTGTGTCCTAGTTCTACAAGATGAGTTATTCAGTAT
>NW_027950462.1:0-215 GCF_054177405.1 Leptonychotes weddellii | reverse complement strand
TCGCTCGCTCTCTCAGATAAAATAAATAAATCTTTAGAAAGAAGGAGGATGATCCCACAGGAGAACGGGAGCAAGAGGGAGGATGTCCAACAAGTGCACTGAGTGAGGGTGAGGAACGGGCACTCTTCTCCCCATTCAGTGTCACCACCTTCACTCACCTCCAGGTGTGTGCCTTAGGTCTAACCCTTTCAGATTGATTATATGATGTCTGCATC
>NW_027950461.1:0-215 GCF_054177405.1 Leptonychotes weddellii | reverse complement strand
AAGCCACATCCTGCCAGGAAGGGCTTCCTTTCCCTTTCTCCCTCCTTTCAGTCCTTGCCTCCTGGGGACATGGGGAAAGAGTCCTGGTACTGAGAAGGGGGCCTCAGTCCTGGGGTAACTCTCGCCTAGTCAGTCAGACACCTTACGGGATTGAGTAGTGGGCTTCTCTCTTGTGACCCAGAGGGCCTTGCAGCTAAATGCTGCCGGAAGAAGAG
>NW_027950460.1:0-215 GCF_054177405.1 Leptonychotes weddellii | reverse complement strand
AGTGGTTCTTAGTTTTTTCACCAAGTTGTGCAACCATCACCATAATCAGTTATAGAACATCTCATCACCCCCCAAAACCTTGTACCCATCCACTGTAATTCTCCATTTGCCTCAACCCCAGGCAACCACTAATCCATGTCCTGTCTCTAAAGATTGCCCTATTTCAGAGGACTTTCGTATGAATTGAATCATAGAATATATGGTCTTTTTGACTG
>NW_027950459.1:0-215 GCF_054177405.1 Leptonychotes weddellii | reverse complement strand
GCTGAGCAGGGAGCCTGATGCGGGACTCGATCCCGGGACTCCAGGATCATGACCTGAGCCGAAGGCAGTCGCCTAACCAACTGAGCCACCCAGGCGCCCCAATTCCAGGTTTTTTAAAAAGAAAGCGAACTTGTCTTATTCTAGGCACCCAAAGAACAATGAATGGGAAAGTCAGATGAGATGGAGTCTCAGATTAACTCATATGTGATTTTGGA
>NW_027950458.1:0-215 GCF_054177405.1 Leptonychotes weddellii | reverse complement strand
CAAAGGTTTGCCCTGGAAAAAGTCTTGCTTGAGTGGCCGGTGAGTCGTCATCCCAGCTCTTACTACTATTCAGCCCCCTGTCTCCTCACCCTTCACCCTATGTGTGAGCTCTTTCCTCAGCTGCCACTCAAATCATCCTCTTTCACGAGAATCATAGAATTTATCGATGATTTCAGGGGGACATGGAAGGTGGTCTCACTTTGCACCACAGCCCA
>NW_027950457.1:0-215 GCF_054177405.1 Leptonychotes weddellii | reverse complement strand
TATGGGCCTTTTCTCGCCTCTGAAAACCTTGCCATTTTCTGTAGTTTAGTTCCTGATGGGATTTTTTTATATCC
Organism: Leptonychotes weddellii; assembly: GCF_054177405.1. Taxonomy (NCBI): domain Eukaryota; kingdom Metazoa; phylum Chordata; class Mammalia; order Carnivora; family Phocidae; genus Leptonychotes; species Leptonychotes weddellii. Next base: position 141 of record NW_027950457.1, on the reverse strand, counting down.
TAAGCTGAGTGGTTTTTAGGAAGACTAGGATTTTGTGGGTTATACATCTTGTTTGCGTTACTGAGAGCAAGAGACTCTTGGGAGACATCTTCTGTGGCTCTTACCTTCTATTTTCTACCATTTTGTCTGAGTTGTCTTCTG
>NW_027950456.1:0-215 GCF_054177405.1 Leptonychotes weddellii | reverse complement strand
CCTCCTACCAAATTGCACTGACAACAGTAATAGTTGCTGTTATAGCAGCCAACATTTGTGCCTTTGCCACCTGTGAGCTCCTCGGTTGCAAAGTGCTTTACATTGATTTTCCCATTCAGTTCTTACCATACCCCTACCAAGTAGTTGCTATTATTGTCATACTCTATAAATTAGCTTTCTAACATCTTCCCAGCTTCAAGCTCCCAGTCCTTCAA
>NW_027950455.1:0-215 GCF_054177405.1 Leptonychotes weddellii | reverse complement strand
TAAACAGTTTTGCTTGAAAACTCAAGTAAAAGTCAATGGTGCTTGAAAATACTTTTGAGTTTCTCCTAAGGAAGGTTATGTCAAGGCTGAATGGTTTCGTTTAGTAATCTTAAAGGAAAATTGATAAAACAAAATAACAACAGAAAACTGATCACTTGGGTTTAGCCTGATGCTATGGCCAGGTATCCTGGATTATTCTTTTAAGATTATTCAGG
>NW_027950454.1:0-215 GCF_054177405.1 Leptonychotes weddellii | reverse complement strand
CGCAGCGTTGTTTCTGATAGTAAAAGACAAGAAACAACCTACATGTCCATCAATAGGGAATTAGTTAAATAATGGTATACCCACTTAATATATAATAGGACTCATATTCAATAGCCATTTAAAAAATAAACAAGCACTCTATGAACTTCTATGTGATGATCTTCGATATATACTGCTAAGTGAAAAAAATGTTCATATGGTATGTTACAGTGGAG
>NW_027950453.1:0-1230 GCF_054177405.1 Leptonychotes weddellii | reverse complement strand
GATATTGAGGTATGTACCCTCTATGTCTATACTCTGAAGAGTTTTGATCAAGAAAGGATGCTGTACTTTATCAAATGTTTTTTCTGCATCTATTGAGAGGATCATATATTTCTTGTTCTTTCTTTTATTAATGTATTGTATCACATTGGTTGATTTGCGGGTGTTGAACCAACCTTGCAGCCCAGGGATAAATCCCACTTGGTTGCGGTAAATAATCCTTTTAATGTACTGTTGGATCCTATTGGCTAGTATTTTGGTGAGAATTTTTGTATCCATGTTCATCAAGGAAATTGGTCTGTAATTCTCCTTTTTGATGGGGTCTTTGTCTGGTTTGGGGATCAAGGTAATGGCCTTATAAAACGAGTTTGGAGTTTTCCTTCCGTTTCTACTTTTTGGAACAGTTTCAGAAGAATAGGTATTAATTCGTCTTTAAAAGTGTGTTAGAATTCCCCTGGGAAGCCATCTGGCCCTGGGCTTTTGTTTTTTGGGAGATTTTTGATGACTGCTTCAATTTCCTTAGTGGTTATAGGTCTGTTCAGGTTTTCTATTTCTTCCTGGTTCAGTTGTGGTAGTTGATACATCTCTAGGAATGTATCCATTTCTTCCAGATTATTTAATTTGCTGGCATATAGTTGCTTATAATATGTTCTTATAACTGTTTGTATTTCTTTGGTTGGTGATCTCTTCTCTTTCATTCATGATTTTCTTGATTTGGGTCATTTCTCTTTTCTTTTTGTTAAGTCTGGCCAGAGTTTATCAATCTTGTTAATTCTTTCAAAGAACCAGCTCCTAGTTTTGTTGATCTGTTCTACTGTTCTTTTGGTTTCTATTTCATTGATTTCTGCTCTGATCTTTATTATTTCTCTTCTGCTGGGTTTAGGCTTTATTTGCTGTTTTTTCTCCAGCTCCTTTAGGTGTAGGGTTAGGTTGTGTTCTTGAGACCTTTCTTGTTTCTTGAGAAAGGCTTGTATTGCTATATACTTTCCTCTTAGGACTGCCTTTGCTGCATCCCAAAGATTTTGAACAGTTGTGTTTTCATTTTCATTGGTGTCCATGAATTTTTTAAACTCTTCTTTAATTTCCTGGTTGACCCATTCATTCTTTAGTAGGATGCTCTTTAGCCTCCATGTATTTGCATTCTTTCTGATTTTCCTCTTGTGATTGAGTTCTAGTTTCAAAGTCTTGTGGTCTGAAAATAGGCAGGGAATGATCCCAATCTTTTGGTACCAG
>NW_027950452.1:0-215 GCF_054177405.1 Leptonychotes weddellii | reverse complement strand
AATAAAAATTAGGGGAAAAAAAAGAGGCTATTGTGGGGCGCCTGATGGCTCATTCGGTTAAGCGTCTGCCTTCGGCTCAGGTCATGATCTCAGGGTCCTGGAATCGAGCCCTGCATCGGGCTCCCAGCTCAGCGGGGAGTCTGCTTCTCCCTCTCCCTCTGCCTGCCGCTCCCCCTGCCTGTGCTCTCTCTTTCTCTCTCTGTATCAGATAAATA
>NW_027950451.1:0-215 GCF_054177405.1 Leptonychotes weddellii | reverse complement strand
CCAGATCACAGCTGCGGAAACAGCACTCCTCCACAATGCCACGGCTGCTGCGGCGACTCGCGCGGCTTGCCGGCCTGCCTGGAAGTCCCACAGGGGGAAGGAGAGCTGCACTTGAGCACCGGCCGCACGGTCCCCTGGAGCTGGCCTCTGGCCGTGGCCAGCCGGGAGCGGGGCGGGGAGGAGAGGAGGAGGACCACGGGGGGGGGGGGGGCGGG
>NW_027950450.1:0-215 GCF_054177405.1 Leptonychotes weddellii | reverse complement strand
CATTTCCTTACACCACACACAAAAATAGACTCCAAATGGTTGAAAGACCTCAATGTGAGACAGGAGTCCATCCAAATCCTAAAGGAGAACACAGGCAGCAACCTCTTTGACCTCAGCCGAAGCAACTTCTTCCTAGAAACATCACCAAAGGCAAGGGAAGCAAGGGCAAAAATGAACTATTGGGACTTCATCAAGATAAAAAGCTTTTGCAAAGC
>NW_027950449.1:0-215 GCF_054177405.1 Leptonychotes weddellii | reverse complement strand
GTCACCTTACAGGCAATACAATGGCCTAAATTCATATCTTTCAATAGTTACCCTGATTGTAAATGGGCTAAATGCCTTAATCAAAAGACAAAGGCTATCAGATTGGATAAAAAAACCAAGACCCATCGATATGCTGTCTGCAAGAGACTCATTTTAGACCCAAAGACACCTCCAGATTGAAAGTGAGGGGGTGGAAAACCATTTACCATGCTAAT
>NW_027950448.1:0-215 GCF_054177405.1 Leptonychotes weddellii | reverse complement strand
CCAAAAGGATGTCATTCTCGTTTGCATCCATTGATTCTTATCTGTTTAATAATTGTTGCTACTAATGGTTGAGATTACCAAATGTCAGCCCCTCTACCTATATCATCTCATTTAATCCTCTCAGCGATTTTGAGGGATTATTTCAGGGATAAGAAAATGGAGGCTGGGGCGCCTGGGTGTCTCAGTCGTTAAGCGTCTGCCTTCGGCTCAGGTCA
>NW_027950447.1:0-215 GCF_054177405.1 Leptonychotes weddellii | reverse complement strand
ACCAAATTCATTTGGTCAGTAGTGGAGGATGAATTCAAACTCTGTCCACCTTATTCTAAACCCAATTTTTTTTTTCATCCTTTGGAAAAAAAACCCAGATGTAAAATGTTGAAAAGTAACTGAGGCCCATTTGCAACATAATTACTACAATTGCTAAAGAATCCTCAAATACAAAGAAAATACTTCTTTTTTTTTTTTTTGTGGGTTTTTTTTTT
>NW_027950446.1:0-215 GCF_054177405.1 Leptonychotes weddellii | reverse complement strand
AGCATTTGAGCATAGAAAAAAATTCACAGATGTTTACTAACTTACCACTACTATTACTTTTGTATGCTCTATCAGCAGAAGTCAGATGGTCATTAACTGTTTGCTCTTGTGGAGCACTTTCAGTAATATTAATACCATTGTCCTTTTTTCCAGTTGCCGGCTGCACCTCTCCTTCCTATAAAAACAACACAAAACAAAAACCCAACTTCAGAAAA
>NW_027950445.1:0-215 GCF_054177405.1 Leptonychotes weddellii | reverse complement strand
GTGAACAGAAATAACAGGAGTGTGGTGGGAATGGGGATCTGGGTTGATGGTGATAACGATATTAATGGGAGAGGTGATGATGTTCCTGAAGATGGTGGTCATTTTGATGGGATGACAATGTCTTGAGAGTGGAATGGTGATAGTGGAGATAATACTGCCATTGTTGGGAAAGTTCACAGGGGTGGTGATTAGGACAAGGATGGTAGAGTGCTGAC
>NW_027950444.1:0-215 GCF_054177405.1 Leptonychotes weddellii | reverse complement strand
CATCTGGGGGGGGGAAAAGATGGCAGAGGAGTAGGGGACCCTATTCCAGCTGGTCCCCGGAATTGAGCTAGATATATACCAGACCACTCTGGACACCCACAAAATCAGCCTGAGATGTAAGAAGATAGATCTGGATCTCTAGAAACAGAATTTCACAGGCAGTTGGTTTCAGGTATGAAGCGGGGAGCTATGATTCCACGGGCAGATATCAGAGG
>NW_027950443.1:0-215 GCF_054177405.1 Leptonychotes weddellii | reverse complement strand
CCATCAAGTCTATTTAAAAAAAAAATGGAGGCAGAGTTAACATTACTGATGAAGGTTAGTTTTTATGTGAGCAACTATACATTTGAATATGAAGCATATTTTGTCATGATTTTTGCACTGCTACTGTTAAAAAGCAAAACTGTATAAATTTGAAGATCAAAGTGGCTTTATTCAATGATTCGTTAATTGGGCAGCATCCCATCTAGCAAATAGAA
>NW_027950442.1:0-1230 GCF_054177405.1 Leptonychotes weddellii | reverse complement strand
CCTCCAGTTCCATCCATATTGTTGCAAATGGCAAGATTTCAGTCCTTTTGATGGCTGCATAATATTCCATTGTATATATATACCACTTCTTCTTTATCCATTCATCTGTCGATGGACATCATAGCTCTTTCCATAGTTTGGCTATTGTGGACATTGCTGCTATAAACATTGGGGTGCATGTACCCCTTCAGATCACTACATTTGTATCTTTGGGGTAAATACCCAGCGGTGTAATTGCTGGATCATATGGTAGCTCTATTTTCAACTTTTTGAGGAACCTCCATACTGTTTTACAGAATGGTTGCACCAGCTTTCATTCCCACCAACAATGTAGGAGGGTTCCCCTTGCTCCATATCCCTGACAACAGCTGTCGTTTCCTGGCTTGTTAATTTTAACCACTCTGACTGGTGTGAGATGGTATCTCATTGAGGTTTGGATTTGGATTTCCCTGATGTCGAGTGATGTTGAGCACTTTTACATGTGTCTGTTGGCCATTTGGATATCTTCTTTGGAAAAATGTCTGTTCATGTCTTCTGCCCATTTCTTGATTGGATTCTTTGTTCTTTGGGTGTTGAGTTTAAGAAGTTCCTTATAGATTTTGGATACTAGCCCTTTATCTGATGCATCATTTGCAAATATCTTCTCCCATTCTGTCGGTTGTCTTTTGCTTTTGTTGACTGTTTCTTTTGCTATGCAAAACCTTTTTATCTTGATGAAGTCCCAATAGTTCATTTTTGCCCTTGCTTCCCTTCCTTTGGTGATGTTTCTAGGAAGAAGTTGCTGCAGCTGAGGTCAAAGAGGTTGCTGCCTGTGTTCTCCTTTAGGATATTGATGGACTCCTGTCTCACATTTAGGTCTTTCAACCATTTTGGGTCTATTTTTGTATGTGGCATAAGGAAATGGTCCAGTTTCATGCTTCTGCATGTGGCTGTCCAATTTTCCCAATACCATTTGTTGAAGAGACTTGTTTCTTTTCCATTGGACATTCTTTCCTGCTTTGTCGAAGATTACTTGACCATAGAGTTGAGGGTCCATTTCTGGGCTCTCTATTCTGTTCCATTGATCTATGTGTCTGTTTTTGTGCCAGTACCATGCTGTCTTGATGATGACAGCTCTGTAATAGAGCTTGAAGTCCGGAATTGTGATGCCACCAGCTTTGCTTTTCTTTTTCAACATTCTTCTGGCTATTTGGGGTCTTTTCTGGTTCCATACAAATTTTAGGATTATTT
>NW_027950441.1:0-215 GCF_054177405.1 Leptonychotes weddellii | reverse complement strand
TGTGAATTGTGTCTCAAAAAAAAAAAAAACCAGATGGAATATGGGTTTTAAAATCTTGATTAAAAATTGCAGGTTACATTATGGTTACTTCTAATCATATTTAATATGTTCAGTCATCTCTTTTAAAATTCTTACTGACCTTGGGCTTTGAGAGGTTTTGTTACTGAAATATCGTGTGGATAGGAAGGTGTTCTATTTTGAAGTCAGCCTGCATT
>NW_027950440.1:0-215 GCF_054177405.1 Leptonychotes weddellii | reverse complement strand
TTTAAAATGGAGAAAGGGGCGCCTGGGTGGCTCAGTTGGTTAAGCGACTGCCTTCGGCTCAGGTCATGATCCTGGAGTCCCTGGATCGAGTCCCGCATCGGGCTCCCTGCTCGGCAGGGAGCCTGCTTCTGCCTCTGACCCTCCCCCCTCTCATGTGCTCTCTCTCTCTCATTCTCTCTGTCTCAAATAAATAAATAAAAAAAATCTTTAAAAAA
>NW_027950439.1:0-215 GCF_054177405.1 Leptonychotes weddellii | reverse complement strand
CGACTTTTCCTATCTCGGTGAATCTGAAAACATTGTGGTGGAATTCTGACTTTTCTTTTTCCTTCTCCTCTCCTGGAACATTTTAAAGAACCAAAAGAAGAAAGACTTCTGTGGACAGCTGGTCAGATTTGACCACTTTCAGTGTGGATGGAAAGAGTTCTACCAGTTTCTCTTAATGGATGGTAATCATACTGCTTTTCGTTCCTGAATATCCC
>NW_027950438.1:0-215 GCF_054177405.1 Leptonychotes weddellii | reverse complement strand
CTGCAAGAAATTGGCCAACTCCTAAAGGGTTCTAAAAACAGTATGATGGGGGGAGGAGCAAGATGGCGGAGGAGTAGGAGACCTGGATTTCATCTGGTCCCAGGAATTCAGCTGGATAGGGATCAAACCATTCTGAACACCTACGAACTCAACAGGAGATGGAAGAGAAGAATAGCAGCAACTCTCTGAACAGAAAAGCAACCACCTTCTGGAAG
>NW_027950437.1:0-215 GCF_054177405.1 Leptonychotes weddellii | reverse complement strand
TGTGTGTGTGTATATATATATATATATATATATATATATATATATATATACCACATCTTCTTTATCCATTCATCTGTTGATGGACATCTAGGCTCTTTCCATAGTTCGGCTGTTGTGGACATTGCTGCTATAAACATTGGGGTGCATGTGCCCTGTCGGACCACTACATTTGTATCTTTGGGTAAATACCCAGTAGTGCAATTGCTGGGTCATAG
>NW_027950436.1:0-215 GCF_054177405.1 Leptonychotes weddellii | reverse complement strand
CATCTTCTTTATCCATTCATCTGTCGATGGACATCTTGGCTCTTTCCACAGTTTGGCTATTGTGGACACTGCTGCTATAAACATCGGGGTGCACGTACCCTTTTGGATCCCTACTTTTGTATCTTTGGGGTAAATACCCAGTAGAAAGCTGGTCACTTTTTGTGGGTGGGCTCATCAACCATAATTCATGTTGAGGGGGCCTTTAGTTATGAATA
>NW_027950435.1:0-215 GCF_054177405.1 Leptonychotes weddellii | reverse complement strand
TTCCTTTAAAGTCCCATACCTTTTTTACAGTTCTTGAAGCCAAAATATAAGCAAAATGCCAGATGAAGAGAGGGCCCCAGTGATAATCTGTGATATAGTTAAATTAATATTATTTGATACCAAAAAAATTTAAAAAATCCTTAGCATATTGGTTTCTGATATGATATGGTGGGGAAGGGGGACAGAATCATGTGAATGAATATAAACTTACTTAT
>NW_027950434.1:0-215 GCF_054177405.1 Leptonychotes weddellii | reverse complement strand
ATGATTTTTTGTTTTATTTTATTTTATTTTATTTATTTATTTTCAAAATGTTATTTATTTATTTTGTCATGGGCTCATAATTGTAATTCCATCCTCTGGCCATTGTGTATGTCAATTAATCTTGGTATTTTCAACTACATGAGACCAGACTCTATGTCTATTTTAATCCCTGCTCTGTACCCATCACCTAACACAATCTTTTCCATATGTTTAGC
>NW_027950433.1:0-215 GCF_054177405.1 Leptonychotes weddellii | reverse complement strand
TTTCTTTCTTTCTCTTTTTCTTTCTTTCTTTCTTTCTTTCTTTCTTTCTTTCTTTCTTTCTTTCTTTCTTTCTTTCTTCTTTCTTTTCTTTCTTTCTTTTCTTTCTCTCTCTTTCTTATGTTAATCACAATACATTACATCATTAGTTTTTGATGTAGTGTCCCATGATTCATTGTTTGTGCATAACACCCAGTGCTCCATGCAGAACGTGCCCT
>NW_027950432.1:0-215 GCF_054177405.1 Leptonychotes weddellii | reverse complement strand
GCATAATCCTGTATACAGAAAATCACAAAGAATCCACAAAAACATTATTAAATAATCAGATTACACAAGGTAGCAGGATATAATGAGATCAATATACCAAAATCAATTTTATTTCTTTACAATAATAATGAACAATACAAAAATAAAATTAAGAAAATAACTGCACTACAGGGGCGCCTGGGTGGCTCAGTCGTTAGGCGTCTGCCTTCGGCTCA
>NW_027950431.1:0-1230 GCF_054177405.1 Leptonychotes weddellii | reverse complement strand
GATCTTCTGGGGAGGGGCCTGTTGCCGTGGTTTCCAAATGTCTTTGCCGGAGGCGGAATTGCCCCGCCCTTGCCCCCTCCCGGCTAAGTAATCTGCTCGGGTTTGCTCTCCGGGGCTTTTGTTCCCTGCGAGCTTTCCCTACAGCTTTGGAGTGGAGGGTGAAAATGGCGGCCTCCCAATCTCCGCCCTGGATGAGCCAAGGGGCCCTGCTTATCAGTGAGCCCCCAGAGAAAAGCCGTCAGTCACTCCCATCTCCCCGGTCTCCGGCCGCAATCCGTGCTCCCCCGGCCTGTGACCGCACGTTTCTATCTCTGGCACACGACCCCGTGTGGAGTCTCCAAACCCAGCAGATCCCTGCGGTGCACTCCCGCAGGGCTCCTTCTAGGGAGGAAGGTGAGTTTCCCCGGATCTGCCGCTTGTTGGGTCCCTGCTGGAGGAGCAGTGGCCCGACTGTGCCGCGGATCACAGTTTATGGCAACCACGAGCTGAGAGCCCACGCCTGGGCTCCGCCTCTGCAGCCGGCTTCCCTGCTCCGTTACCTGGGAGCTCTGCCACACTCACGCACCCCCGGTCTTTCTGTGACCCCGAGGGTCCTGAGACCACACTGTCCCGGAGGGTTCCACCCCCCGCTTAGCCACCGGAGTGACGTCCCTCGGCAGAGCACACTTTTAAAAGTTCCGATTTTGTGCTCCGTGGTTCTATCACTTGCCAGAAGCGGTGGCCGGAGGCCCCTCCCCCACCGTCTATCCTCCCAAATATCGCCTCAGATTCACTTCTCCCCATGTCCTACTTTCCACAAAGTGGTTGATTTCTGTTCAGAGAGTTGTTGCTATTCTTTTCTTCGGTCTCCTGTTGAGTTTGTAGGGGTTCAGAATGGTTTGGTCCCTATCCAGCTGAATTCCTGAGAGGAGACGAAATCCAGGTCTCCTACTCCTCCGCCATCTTGCTCCTGTCATCAAATATATTAACCCTACAATATGCATTCTAGAGTTCTCCTCTTTATTTTTTGGTGTGAATAGACAGATCTGCAACTTTATGGATTTGCTGAATGATAGGAAAGTGATATAAACATGCTTCAATTCAGCCACCCCAGAGTCAGGACATTTTGGAGAAGAGATATGAATTACAAATTGCTTCAATAACAAGAATAAGGAGATAAAACACTAGTCTTCTAACTTACTTGGTATGCAATAGTAAGATTTGGACATGTTATCATCACTCTTAAGTCAG
>NW_027950430.1:0-215 GCF_054177405.1 Leptonychotes weddellii | reverse complement strand
ATAACATAATAAAATTAAAAAATGAATTAAAAAAAAAAAGAATTTAACCCTGAAACAAATAATACATTATATGTTAATAAAAAAATTAATTAAAAAAACATTAAGAATTTAAAACACAGAGGTGTTGATAATTTAATCATTCACATTGTATATGTAAAATTTTTGCTCAAGAGAATAAACATTCTTTTCAAGTACATAAGGAATATTTATATACT
>NW_027950429.1:0-215 GCF_054177405.1 Leptonychotes weddellii | reverse complement strand
GGCAGAAGACATGAACAGACATTTTTCCAAAGAAGACATCCAAATGGCCAACAGACACATGAAAAAACATGTATTTTTTTCTTTAAAAAAATTACTCATGAGTGCACTCCATAACCCATTTTCTCAAACTCAATTTTATACGAGCTCTTAGTTGTGCTCATATTATGCTCCTATTGTTGCTAAAGGAAAAAAAAAAAAATATATATATATATATA
>NW_027950428.1:0-215 GCF_054177405.1 Leptonychotes weddellii | reverse complement strand
ATAAATATTGTTCAATGTCCGTTCCTTCTTTAAAAAAGTACAGAAGGGGGGTGCCTGGCCGGCTCAGTTGTTAGAGCATGTGACTCTAGATCTCAGGGGTTGTGAGTTCAAGCCCCATGTTGGGTATAGAGATTACTAAAAATAAATAATTTTTTTTAAAAGAGGACCAGAAGGACATTTCTCAAAAATAAAAAGAATAGGGGCGCCTGGGTGGC
>NW_027950427.1:0-215 GCF_054177405.1 Leptonychotes weddellii | reverse complement strand
ATCTCAAGCCGACTCCGTGCTGAATGTGGGTCGGACCCTGGGCTTGATCCCGTGACCCTAAGATCATGACCTGAGCTGAAATCAAGAGTCGAAATCAAGAGTTAACCTGCTGCGCCACCCAGGCGCCCTGCCATATTCTCTTTCAATGTATTGTTCAAATCTTTTTTATTTTAGGAATATTTTATTGAATTATATATATTTTTTTTTTAATTTTT
>NW_027950426.1:0-215 GCF_054177405.1 Leptonychotes weddellii | reverse complement strand
TGATTTTTTTTATGTCAACATGCATTATTTTAAATACATTATATTCTAAATAGATTACTTCCAAATATATTTTCTGTGTTTCCATTTTTGGCAGATTGAGGTAAAGTTAAATACCATCTCACAGAAAAGCACAAAATTCTGTATTCAAAAATAGTCAAGTTCAAAAGAAAGGGCTTGATGGCCAGAACATCGAACATCTGATTGGATGCTGGGGA
>NW_027950425.1:0-215 GCF_054177405.1 Leptonychotes weddellii | reverse complement strand
ATGGAACACTACATCAAAAACTAATGATGTAATGTATGGTGATTAACATAACAATAAAAAATTAAAAAAAAAAAAAGATTGAGTGCAAAAATTTAAATACCACAGTCTAAGATGGTTAAAAATTTGGCATTTTTTCCCTACCATGTCAATGGGCAAAGTTCATGATGATGACACCTGCTAGATTGGTCACTGTTAGAAGAAAATGCTGCCAAGGA
>NW_027950424.1:0-215 GCF_054177405.1 Leptonychotes weddellii | reverse complement strand
AATATTTTGGTCTTTGTTTTCTTTAGACATCTCACTGAATAACACTTGAGCAATTTATTTTTGCATTTTTATATGGAAGAGATAACAGAATACAGAGTTAAAGACTGGGATGTGAAATTCATCTTTAGCAATTGTGACCTCATCATGGTCAGGCCATAACTATCGAATAATATTTGAGGACACTGAACAAATTAATAATTAGAGAACGTTAAAGT
>NW_027950423.1:0-215 GCF_054177405.1 Leptonychotes weddellii | reverse complement strand
CTCCCCTCTGCTCATGCTCTCTCTCTCTCTCACTCTCTCTCTCAAATAAATAAAATCTTTAAAAAACAAAAAGATAAATAACTGATACAAGAAAAAATAATTAAACTTGATAATGAAACAAATTTGTTATGATATTAACTGATCAGACAGACTTTGGTTGTTTTTTTCCCCTAATGAACAAATGAACAAATATATTTCAGCAACATTGCCAAAGT
>NW_027950422.1:0-215 GCF_054177405.1 Leptonychotes weddellii | reverse complement strand
TCTGCTGTTGTTGGACGATGTAATGCATAGGTGTGAGTTGTATCCAGTTGATTGATAATGTTGGTGCATTAACCTGGATCCTTACTGAATTTCTGTCTGATCATTCTGTCCATTTCTGATACAGTGATATTGAAGTCTGCAACTATGATAGTGGAGTTATCTATTTCTCCTTGGCAGTTCTATTAGGTTTTGCTTCACATAGTTTGGTGCTCTGT
>NW_027950421.1:0-215 GCF_054177405.1 Leptonychotes weddellii | reverse complement strand
TTATTGTAAAGCCATGGAGTTCCGGGTGGTGGATACAAGTTTCCCAGTCCTCTCATTTTCATGCTAGAACTCAACTTTTATCGTTATTTTCCTCATGTTTGAGAGTCTGTCTCCTGAGCGGTGAAGGCTGAATTGCCATAGTCTGTCAATCATTCTTTCAAGTAAAAGTGATGTTCCATGAGAAAGCAGCTGTTTGCGCCCACAGCTCAAGCGCA
>NW_027950420.1:0-1230 GCF_054177405.1 Leptonychotes weddellii | reverse complement strand
ATAAGTATGAGCTGTTAGTTTTAGAGGTATTAGTCTTTCATTACCAGTGAGATTGAACATTTGACTATGTCTGTTAAAAAAACATACCTTTGCTTTTGAGTATTATCTTTTCATTATTTATTCATCTATTGGAGGTAAATTTCTCTATTACTGAGTTATAAAAGTTTACTATACATAAAAGATAGCAGATTTTTGTGACACATATTTTGAGTATTTTTACCTAATTTGTCCTTTTATTTAATGTTATTGATAGTTTATTTTACTTTTATACCCAGAAAGGTAATAGTTTTGCATTGCAAACATTTTTAGGTCTCTGCACTTCCCTGCCTTCTTTGAAGTTAAGCAGAGTCCTATAACTTGTTTTGGCCAGGAACATATGGCCAGTAGTGATCGTGGGAGCAATAGTGATTATGTCATTTTTGGGCAAATGCTTCAACAGCCAGTGCACAGTTTGTTCTTCCATGCTGATCCTGACAGCACATGTAGAGATGGAGACTGTCAGCCTGCATTCCCAAGGGACTAAAATGAGTGGCACCCTCCCTCTCTAAATCATGTAAACAAGATGAATTTTTGCTAAGTTGAGCTACTGAGATAGGGGACTGCTTATTACTACAGAATAATTCAGCCTATCCTTACCAATGCAAGGATTTTTTTGTTTGGTGATTTCCCCCCCCCTCAGTTTTGTTGAGATATAATTGACACACATCATTGTGTAAGTTTAAGGAGTACAGCATAATGGTTTGACTAAATATATTGTAAAGTGATTCCCATAATAAATTTAGTTAGCATCCATCATCTCATATAGATACAATGAAAAGAGAAAAAGAAAAAATAAATGTCCTTGCAGTGAGAATTCTTAAGGTTTATTCTCTAAAAAGCTTGATATCATACAGCAGTGTTAACTATAGTTACCATGCTATAGGTTACACCCCCAGTACTTAATTATCTTGTAACTAGAAGTTTGTAGCTTCTGACCACCTTTCTTCAGTTCCTCCTTCTAGCCCCTCCACCTCTGGTAATCACAAATCTGATCTCTTTTTCTTTCTTTCTTTCTTTATTTATTTTAATTTTTTTTTTATTCTTATGTTAATTCCCATACATTACATCATTAGTTCTAGGTAAAGTGTTCCATGATTCATTGTTCGTGCACAACACCCAGTGCTCCATGCAGAACGTGCCCTCCTCAATACCCACCACCAGGCCAACCCATCCTCCCACCCCCCTCCCCTC
>NW_027950419.1:0-215 GCF_054177405.1 Leptonychotes weddellii | reverse complement strand
CTAACACAGCACAGCGGGAAGATTCATTGTCCTCGAGCTGGCCTTCCACATTTCCAGCCCACATCTTTGTCCTGCGGTACCATCCCCGGGGACACCTGTCACTGTCATCCTTAGACGTCTATACCACGGTCCCCCACCATGGCCCAGGGTACAGCTCTCCTTCCTACCATGTTTTCCCCAAAGCGCCATCAGCACTTCCACCTTGAACCCCTGCT
>NW_027950418.1:0-215 GCF_054177405.1 Leptonychotes weddellii | reverse complement strand
CCTGTCCATTGTCTTCCCCCTGAGGTGGCAGGCAGCAGTACCCGGTCACCCAGGGCAGGGCTGGGAGTAGGGACACCTGCCCCACGAGGTGAGTCGGCCCCCAGGGCTCTCCTCACTCTAGCATTCACTCCAACGTATGTACTAGCATGTTCTGGGTGTTGGGGGATTCAACAGTGGACAAGATAGACAAAAGTTCCTGCCCTCCTGGATCTTAC
>NW_027950417.1:0-215 GCF_054177405.1 Leptonychotes weddellii | reverse complement strand
TCAGTTCCTCGAGGTGCGCAGACCATGGTTCGAATCCCCCACTTGTCAGTGGTTCAGTATTGGGTCAGGCATAAACTGTGCACCAAAAATTCTTCATATGCCACATGGGGATAGTCATGGAAGCCGCTGTGTAGAATTTTGAAGTTCTCAGGTTTGAGAAGTATGGTTAAAATATCATATACTAGAGAACATCCCCAAAAGGGTCTGAGGCAATG
>NW_027950416.1:0-215 GCF_054177405.1 Leptonychotes weddellii | reverse complement strand
GATTGCCAGCAAATCACCAGGGGGAGGAGCATGGAACAGATTCTCACTCACAGAGGAAACCAACGCTGCCAACACCTTGATCTTGAACTTCCAGCCTCCAAAACTGTGACAATAAATGTCTGTTGTGTGATCCAGCCAGGTTGTGGTACCTTGTCACGGCAGCCCCGGCAAACTGAAGTAAAGGGGCCGCAGGAGGGAACTCGGGGAGGTGGTGG
>NW_027950415.1:0-215 GCF_054177405.1 Leptonychotes weddellii | reverse complement strand
ACCTGGGTGGCTCAGCTGGTTAAGCAACTGCCTTCTGCTCAGGTCATGATCCTGCAGTCCTGGGATCGAGTCCCGCATCGGGCTCCCTGCTCGGCAAGGAGCCTGCTTCTCCCTCTGACCCTCCCCCCTCTCATGCTCTCTCTCTCATTCTCGCTCTCTTAAATAAATAAATAAATAAATAAATAAATAAATAAATAAATAAAAAAGAAGGTGAT
>NW_027950414.1:0-215 GCF_054177405.1 Leptonychotes weddellii | reverse complement strand
GTGGCTCAGTTGGTTAAGCGACTGCCTTCGGCTCAGGTCATGATCCTGGAGTCCCGGGATCGAGTCCCGCATCGGGCTCCCTGCTCAGCAGGGGGTCTGCTTCTCCCTCTGCCCTCTTCCCTCTCGTGCTCTCTGTCTCTCATTCTCTCTCTCTCAAATAAATAAATAAAATCTTTAAAAAAAAAAAAAGAATCGTAGAGGTGCCTGGGTGGCTC
>NW_027950413.1:0-215 GCF_054177405.1 Leptonychotes weddellii | reverse complement strand
TCAGTTCCTCGAGGTACGCAGACCATGGTTCGAATCCCCCACTTGTCAGTGGTTCAGTATTGGGTCAGGCATAAACTGTGCACCAAAAATTCTTCATATGCCACATGGGGATAGTCATGGAAGCCGCTGTGTAGAATTTTGAAGTTCTCAGGTTTGAGAAGTATGGTTAAAATATCATATACTAGAGAACATCCCCAAAAGGGTCTGAGGCAATG
>NW_027950412.1:0-215 GCF_054177405.1 Leptonychotes weddellii | reverse complement strand
GGGCAGCACGGGATCCGGGTCCCAGCTCAGCCAGCCAGGGGCTCTTTCCTTCCTGTACCTTCTTGTCCTATCTGGGCTCAGAACCTGCGGCAGGATGCTCACCTCCCTGGGGCCGGCCATCTGCTTTCCTCAGTTTACCAATGCAAATTTCTTCTGCAGACAGACCCAGAAATACAGCTTGACTAGCTCCCTGGCCGCCCGGTGGTCCAGCCGCG
>NW_027950411.1:0-215 GCF_054177405.1 Leptonychotes weddellii | reverse complement strand
AAATAAATAAAATCTTAAAAAAAAAAAAAAGTTTTAGAGTCAGAACGTCACACCAGGTGGGCAGGGCTGTGTTCCTCCTGGAGTGTCCAGGTAAGAATCCATTCCGTTGCCTTCCCCCACTTCCAGAGGCTGCCTGCATTCCTTGCCTGGCGAGGCTACATCACTCTGACCTCTGCTTCGGTCCTCACTGCACCTTCTCAGACTCTGACCCTCCT
>NW_027950410.1:0-215 GCF_054177405.1 Leptonychotes weddellii | reverse complement strand
AGAAGACTTTTGACCTGAAAATAAAACTCAACTCCCTTATATATTAGTTTCACAGGGGTTAGAGTGGGAAGTGACCACAAATTGGGTGGATTAACATAACAGAAATTTATCCTCCCCCAGCTCTGGAGACCAGAAGTCTGAGATCCAGGCGGGGCAGGACCACTCAGATCCAGGCGGGGCAGGGCTGCTGAGATCCAGGTCGGGCAGAGCCATGC
>NW_027950409.1:0-1231 GCF_054177405.1 Leptonychotes weddellii | reverse complement strand
TTGCTAGGTCATAGGGTAGCTCTATATTTAAATTTTTGAGGCACCTCCACACTGTTTTCCAAAGTAGCTGTACCAACTTGCATTCCAACCAACAGTGTAAGAGGGTTCCCCTTTCTCCACAAGCTCTTCAACATTTGTTGTTTCTTGCCATATCACTTTTTGCCATTCTAACTGGTGGAAGGTGGTATCTCAATGTGGTTTTGATTTGAATTTCCCTGATGGCTAATGATGATGAACATTTTTTCATGTGTCTGTTAGCCATTTGTATGTCTTCTTCAGAGAAGTGTCTTTTCATGTCTTCTGCCCATTTTTTAATTGATTATTTGTTTTTTTGGGTGTTGAGTTTGAGAAGTTCTTTATAGATCTTGGATACCAGCCCTTTATCTGTAGTGTCATTTGCAAATATCTTCTCCCATTCTGTGGGTTGCCTCTTTGTTTTGTTGACTGTTTCCTTTGCTGTGCAGAAGCTTTTTATCTTGATGAAGTCCCAAAAGTTCATTTTTGCATTTGTTTCACTAGCTTTTGGAGATGTGTCTTGATAGAAGTTGCTGTGGCTGATGTCAAAGAGGATACTGCCTATGTTCTTCTCTAGGATTTTGATGGATTCCTGTCTCACATTGAGCTCTTTCATCCATTTTATCTTTGTGTATGGTGTAAGAGAATGCTCGAGTTTCATTCTTCTCCGTGTGGCTGTCCAATTTTCCCAGCACCATTTATTGAAGAGACTGTTTTTTTTTTTCCATTGCATGTTTTTTCCTGCTTTGTCAAAGATTATTTGATCATAGAGTTGAGGGTCCATATCTGGGTTTTCTATTCTGTTCCATTGGTCTATATGTCTGCTTTTGTGCCAGTACCATGCTGTCTTGTTGATCACAGCTTTGTAATACAGCTTGAAATCGGGCAACTTGATGCCCCCAGCTTTGTTTTTCTTTTTCAACATTTCCTTGGCGATTCGGGGTCTTTTCTGATTCAATACAAATTTTAGGATTGTTTGTTCCAGCACTTTGAAAACTGTCATTGGAATTTTAATTGGGATGGCATTGAAGGTATAGATTGCTCTGGGTAGCATAGACATTTTAACAATGTTTATTCTTCCAATCCATGAGCATGGAATGTTTTTCCAACTTTTTGTGTTTTCTTCAATTTCTTTCATGAGTGTTCTGTAGTTCCTAGAGTATAGATCTTTTACCTCTTTGGTTAGGTTTATTCTGAGGTATCTTACGGTTTTTGG
>NW_027950408.1:0-215 GCF_054177405.1 Leptonychotes weddellii | reverse complement strand
TGAAGCGGGGGAAATTGGAGGGGTGGACGAACCATGAGAGAAGATGGACTCTGAAAAACAAACTGAGGGTTCTAGAGGGGAGGGGGGTGGGAGGATGGGTTGGCCTGGTGGTGGGTATTGAGGAGGGCACGTTCTGCATGGAGCACTGGGTGTTGTGCACGAACAATGAATCATGGAACACTTCATCTAGAACTAATGATGTAATGTATGGGGAT
>NW_027950407.1:0-215 GCF_054177405.1 Leptonychotes weddellii | reverse complement strand
TCTGCTGTTGTTGGATGATGTAATGCATAGGTGTGAGTTGTATCCAGTTGATTGATAATGTTGGTGCATTAACCTGGATCCTTACTGAATTTCTGTCTGATCATTCTGTCCATTTCTGATACAGTGATATTGAAGTCTGCAACTATGATAGTGGAGTTATCTATTTCTCCTTGGCAGTTCTATTAGGTTTTGCTTCACATAGTTTGGTGCTCTGT
>NW_027950406.1:0-215 GCF_054177405.1 Leptonychotes weddellii | reverse complement strand
GGTAGGGAAGGACCCGAGGGAGAAGCCGTGGTGGCCGGATTCAGCCCCGGGGAGGCGAGTGTTTCTACCGCCTCGATAATCCACTTGTGACCGTACCTGAAATCATATTGATCGGTTGGAGCTTGGCTTCATGCCAGCAAGACAGCAGCAGGACAAACAGGGTCACTCCTCTGTTCCCTGCCATGTTCTCTCCAGCCGAAGGAGGAAGACCTTCC
>NW_027950405.1:0-215 GCF_054177405.1 Leptonychotes weddellii | reverse complement strand
TTTTTTTTTTTTTTTAAAGATTTTATTTATTCATTTGAGACACAGAGATACAGAGAGAGAGAGGGAAAGCATGAGCAGGGAGAGAGGCAGAGGGAGAGGGAGAAGCAGGCTCCTTGCTGAGCCAGGAGCCCGATGTGGGGCTCGATCCCAGGACCCTGGGATCATGACCTGAGTTGAAGGCAGACGCTTAACCATCTGAGCCACCCAGGCGCCCC
>NW_027950404.1:0-215 GCF_054177405.1 Leptonychotes weddellii | reverse complement strand
GCTGCAGTTTATAGCGGCACGGACAGAAACAGAGACAGTGTGGCCTGGAGGGCTCACTGAAGAACAGACTGAAGTCTCTCTGCTCTGAGGCAGAGGGTTGGAAATGGTCTCTTCTGCTCTGACTTGCAGAGGAGACACGGAAAGCTGCCAGGGAAAGGCGCCAGAGAACAAAAGCCCCAAAGACTGATTCCCACTGAGCCCATCCCCCACCACAG
>NW_027950403.1:0-215 GCF_054177405.1 Leptonychotes weddellii | reverse complement strand
GGGCAGCATGGGATCTGGGTCCCAGCTCAGCCAGCCAGGGGCTCTTTCCTTCCTGTACCTTCTTGTCCTATCTGGGCTCAGAACCTGCGGCAGGATGCTCACCTCCCTGGGGCCGGCCATCTGCTTTCCTCAGTTTACCAATGCAAATTTCTTCTGCAGACAGACCCAGAAATACAGCTTGACTAGCTCCCTGGCCGCCCGGTGGTCCAGCCGCG
>NW_027950402.1:0-215 GCF_054177405.1 Leptonychotes weddellii | reverse complement strand
GATTGCCAGCAAATCGCCAGGGGGAGGAGCATGGAACAGATTCTCACTCACAGAGGAAACCAACGCTGCCAACACCTTGATCTTGAACTTCCAGCCTCCAAAACTGTGACAATAAATGTCTGTTGTGTGATCCAGCCAGGTTGTGGTACCTTGTCACGGCAGCCCCGGCAAACTGAAGTAAAGGGGCCGCAGGAGGGAACTCGGGGAGGTGGTGG
>NW_027950401.1:0-215 GCF_054177405.1 Leptonychotes weddellii | reverse complement strand
CACGGGCGGTCCCGGTTCCCGTGAGCTCTCCCGGGAAGTCACAGCAGCTCTCTGCTTCCACAGAGATCCCGAAGAGACTGAAGGAAGCGCAGGCTGCTGCTGGAAAGGCTGTGAGCAAGGAGGAATTTCAGGCCGAATGCACAGCCCCAGCTCCAGAGTTCACTGCTACTCAGCCCGAGGTGGTGGTGGGGTCTGAAGGCGCATCGGTGCCCTTT
>NW_027950400.1:0-215 GCF_054177405.1 Leptonychotes weddellii | reverse complement strand
ACATCTTACTAATGTCCGTATTGATTAGGTCCCTGGCAGTCGGTACTGCCTCTTGTTCTATTTTTTGAGGTGAGTTTTTCCGTCTTGTCATTTTGTCCAGAGGAGAATAGATGAGTGAGAGAACAAAATGCTAACAGGGTAACAATGACTCCAGAAAAGTATAAACTAAACAAATCAGAAAAGACCTGAAGCTGGGGGGAAAAGAAAGAGAAAGA
>NW_027950399.1:0-215 GCF_054177405.1 Leptonychotes weddellii | reverse complement strand
GGTAGGGAAGGACCCAAGGGAGAAGCCGTGGTGGCCGGATTCAGCCCCGGGGAGGCGAGTGTTTCTACCGCCTCGATAATCCACTTGTGACCGTACCTGAAATCATATTGATCGGTTGGAGCTTGGCTTCATGCCAGCAAGACAGCAGCAGGACAAACAGGGTCACTCCTCTGTTCCCTGCCATGTTCTCTCCAGCCGAAGGAGGAAGACCTTCC
>NW_027950398.1:0-1231 GCF_054177405.1 Leptonychotes weddellii | reverse complement strand
AGTACAGAGCGAATCGGGGGACATCCTATGGACAGATGAAAAAGATGGAACCTCTACCCAGGATATAGGGTCCTACAGCCAGCACCCAGAACCCAGTGTCCTGGTTACCACTCTACTTACCAGACACACATAAATGCAACTTGCAAACCAGCCCCAAGGTAGGGCAGCTTCACGGATACATTCTAAAGTCCTAGGGCTTACATCTTTTTCCTTTGGCATCCCTAAATCATCCAAGAGCCAGTAGAGTTTCATAAACTTCCTCTTCCTTTCCCTCCTCTCTCCTTTTGTTTTCCTCTAAATGTGTAGAACCTAATAAAGCACCTTTTAAGGAAGCTCAGAGTCAGGGTTCTAGAGGGGAGGGGGGTAGGAGGATGGGTTGGCCTGGTGGTGGGTATTGAGGAGGGCACGTTCTGCATGGAGCACTGGGTGTTGTGCACGAACAATGAATCATGGAACACTTCATCTAGAACTAATGATGTAATGTATGGGGATTAACATAAGAATAAAAAAAAAAATGTTTGGTAGAAAAAAAAAAAAAAGGAAGCTCAGAGTCTCTGCCTTTGTTCTGAGCACTCTAAATGGTCTTTGTACAGAACTGTCTTTCCAAGCGGAAACAAAAAAGAATCTTAACTAAAGTTTAGTTTTAAAATTCAAAGCCAAGCAGTCGTCATGAGTATTGAATGCAATGATTTCTTTGAAGTGCTTAGCAAGATGGGTAGCTAAACAGCTAACAGATGTTAGTTGTTGGTGGTGGTTTTTTTTTTTTACTATGCTCATGGTATTAACTGGTCTCCTGGTCCCCTGAAGAAGTTAAGTCCCCCATCAAGCAGAAGTCACTCCTGTCATTCCATCAGAGATATGAGAAAATATTTGTCTTTTCCCATTCAAAACCCTAGGAAAATTAATTCCTTTAGCTGGGATATAGAAGTCTAGAGTCTCAGATACAAAGACTCCTTCTAGTAGATTTTAAATTGTTAATTATCTCTATTGAAAGGTTTGTTAATAACATAAAATCTATGCAAATACAATTTTTTTGCCTGGACACCATGGATGAAAAAATTGTCATATTATTATGAATTATAAATATGTAAATCTATTATACCAGCCTTTGAGGTGATTTTTAAATATACTGAGAAAAACTCTTTTTCCTTTCTATAGATTCAGAAATATACAGCACTTAGGTTACTCATATGATATATTACTTATGGTTAAATCTATGATAGGATTATCC
>NW_027950397.1:0-215 GCF_054177405.1 Leptonychotes weddellii | reverse complement strand
TTTAAATGATTTTTTGTTTTATTTTATTTTATTTATTTATTTTCAAAATGTTATTTATTTATTTTGTCATGGGCTCATAATTGTAATTCCATCCTCTGGCCATTGTGTATGTCAATTAATCTTGGTATTTTCAACTACATGAGACCAGACTCTATGTCTATTTTAATCCCTGCTCTGTACCCATCACCTAACACAATCTTTTCCATATGTTTAGC
>NW_027950396.1:0-215 GCF_054177405.1 Leptonychotes weddellii | reverse complement strand
CGACTTTTCCTATCTTGGTGAATCTGAAAACATTGTGGTGGAATTCTGACTTTTCTTTTTCCTTCTCCTCTCCTGGAACATTTTAAAGAACCAAAAGAAGAAAGACTTCTGTGGACAGCTGGTCAGATTTGACCACTTTCAGTGTGGATGGAAAGAGTTCTACCAGTTTCTCTTAATGGATGGTAATCATACTGCTTTTCGTTCCTGAATATCCC
>NW_027950395.1:0-215 GCF_054177405.1 Leptonychotes weddellii | reverse complement strand
AGAAGACTTTTAACCCGAAAATAAAACTCAACTCCCTTATATATTAGTTTCACAGGGGTTAGAGTGGGAAGTGACCACAAATTGGGTGGATTAACATAACAGAAATTTATCCTCCCCCAGCTCTGGAGACCAGAAGTCTGAGATCCAGGCGGGGCAGGACCACTCAGATCCAGGCGGGGCAGGGCTGCTGAGATCCAGGTCGGGCAGAGCCATGC
>NW_027950394.1:0-215 GCF_054177405.1 Leptonychotes weddellii | reverse complement strand
AGACAGGAGTCCATCCAAATCCTAAAGGAGAACACAGGCAGCAACCTCTTTGACCTCAGCCGAAGCAACTTCTTCCTAGAAACATCGCCAAAGGCAAGGGAAGCAAGGGCAAAAATGAACTATTGGGACTTCATCAAGATAAAAAGCTTTTGCAAAGCAAAGGAAACAGTCAACAAAACCAAAAGACAACCGACAGAATGGGAGAAGATATTTGC
>NW_027950393.1:0-215 GCF_054177405.1 Leptonychotes weddellii | reverse complement strand
ATCTCAAGCCGACTCTGTGCTGAATGTGGGTCGGACCCTGGGCTTGATCCCGTGACCCTAAGATCATGACCTGAGCTGAAATCAAGAGTCGAAATCAAGAGTTAACCTGCTGCGCCACCCAGGCGCCCTGCCATATTCTCT
This sequence comes from Leptonychotes weddellii, assembly GCF_054177405.1. Taxonomy (NCBI): domain Eukaryota; kingdom Metazoa; phylum Chordata; class Mammalia; order Carnivora; family Phocidae; genus Leptonychotes; species Leptonychotes weddellii. The sequence goes on along the minus strand of NW_027950393.1, from coordinate 74 downwards.
TTCAATGTATTGTTCAAATCTTTTTTATTTTAGGAATATTTTATTGAATTATATATATTTTTTTTTTAATTTTT
>NW_027950392.1:0-215 GCF_054177405.1 Leptonychotes weddellii | reverse complement strand
CTTTTATATCATTCTGGGAGTAAAACTGGCAGCAGTGTAACTTACGGAATGGTATAGATTCAAGTGGTTAGCCTATTAGAAGAGTAGATGAGAGAAAAAACCTGAGTTAGGCTATTGGCAGAAAGGACAGAGACGTAGCTGATTGGCAGCTACAAATGGGTTGTAATTGTTTTAACCCATGAATAGAGACTAGAGAGCAGCAAACAGCCTATGCT
>NW_027950391.1:0-215 GCF_054177405.1 Leptonychotes weddellii | reverse complement strand
ACATGTCAGTACTGTCGGGCGCCTGGGTGGCTCAGTTGGTTAAGCGACTGCCTTCGGCTCAGGTCCTGATCCTGGAGTCCCTGGATCGAGTCCCGCATCAGGCTCCCTGCTCGGCGGGGAGTCTGCTTCTCCCTCTGACCCTCCCCCCTCTCATGTGCTTGCTCTCTCTCATTCTCTCTCTCTCAAATAAATAAATAAATAAAATCTAAAAAAAA
>NW_027950390.1:0-215 GCF_054177405.1 Leptonychotes weddellii | reverse complement strand
GTAGTATATGTTTGACCTGAGGCCAGTTATTTGCTTTCTCTGATCCTCCGATCATTTATCTGTCAAAGAATCACATTAGGATTGCTAACAGGATTCAATCAGTTTATGGTGTCGGCACATAGTAGGTACTCAACCCTAGTCTCTGTCTGGCCAGATATCCCTGCCATTGTAGGGACATTTCACTTTTGACCTCTGTTGTGAGCTGGTTCTCACAC
>NW_027950389.1:0-215 GCF_054177405.1 Leptonychotes weddellii | reverse complement strand
ATAAATATTGTTCAACGTCCGTTCCTTCTTTAAAAAAGTACAGAAGGGGGGTGCCTGGCCGGCTCAGTTGTTAGAGCATGTGACTCTAGATCTCAGGGGTTGTGAGTTCAAGCCCCATGTTGGGTATAGAGATTACTAAAAATAAATAATTTTTTTTAAAAGAGGACCAGAAGGACATTTCTCAAAAATAAAAAGAATAGGGGCGCCTGGGTGGC
>NW_027950388.1:0-215 GCF_054177405.1 Leptonychotes weddellii | reverse complement strand
GGGATGGTAAGACAGAAGAAGCAGAAGTGACTGTCCGGAAGGAAGATCTGGGGAAACAGGAGGCAAGGCATGCCCTATGGGGCCACGAGGGAAAGCACCAGGGTACGGGAGCAGAGGGAGGAGGAGGAGGAGAACACAAGAGCCTTCGCTATGGTTCCCACAGCAAAGAACGGGTAAGGCAGGGTAGAGAGGCTCAGGTCTGGCCAGATTCAATC
>NW_027950387.1:0-1231 GCF_054177405.1 Leptonychotes weddellii | reverse complement strand
ATGGACTCTGAAAAACAAACTGAGGGTTCTAGAGGGGAGGGGGGTGGGAGGATGGGTTAGCCTGGTGGTGGGTATTGAGGAGGGCACATTCTGCATGGAGCACTGGGTGTTATGCACAAACAATGAATCATGGAACACTTCATCTAGAACTAATGATGTAATGTATGGGGATTAACATAAGAATAAAAAAAAAAAAAAAAAAGAAACAGACATCCTGGGATCAGAATCTCAGCGCAGAGAGCGACACTGGTTTTACCCTCCGCTTCCTTATCCAGGGAGCTCTCTCCTCACTGCCCTGTAATAACTTGAACTCTCGTAGGGACGGGGAGCTCACCATCTGACAGGGGAAACTGCCCTGCTGTTGGGCACATCTGCTTATACTGAACCTAAATGTACCCCAGGTAACCCACCCATCCCTCTGCACACTTCCCACCTCCCCCCTCCACTTCCCTGCCATCCTGCCCCCATGAAGAGCTAAATATGAAAACCAGTGAACCTGACATCATGGTACAAGCTGTTTGTCCCAGTCAAACACGGGGACCAGATTGGGCCTCGGGCTGAGGGGTGTCTTCCTCCAGGGCAGAGACAGACACTCGGCCATGGGGACACTCAACCCACCTCAGTTCACCAAGGCAGAGAGAGAAAGAGCATGAGAACAACTGAGAGGAAGGAGAATGGAGATACTTAGTAATGTCCCGTGATGGGGGCGGGGGGAGCTGTGTCCCTGCTCAGGGCTGGGGACAGTGCCCAGAGCCAGGGGTGGGGGGACAGGGCTGGTCTGTGGGTTGTCCAACTTGGTCTGAGTTATCCCAGCCCTGCCGCTGACCACTGGGTGACCTGGAATAAGTATCTCAATGTTCCCCATCTGTAAAATGGGCTAATGAAGCCCACGCTGCGATTGGCGCCGGGCTGCAGTGGGACTCACTGAGAGTCGTCGTGCCTCAGCATGGCCCTGGGCACATGGCAGGAGGGAAGATATGTTAGCTCCCTCCCTCCCTCCATCTGTGCCTTGACCGTGGGTGATGAGCAGGATTTCTCCAGAAGCAGAACACGTGGAAAGGCATTCCCGGGGAAGGGCTCAGTCTGTGTAAAGCCTGGGAGCCTTGAGCATGTCAGGAGGGTTTGGAGAGTAGCACCTAGCATTCTTGGGGTGTCGAGATGTGGGGGTGAAGCTGCAGGTGTGGTCTGGGGGCCATGCGGCCTTGGATGCCACCGTCTAGGAAGGTGGAGC
>NW_027950386.1:0-215 GCF_054177405.1 Leptonychotes weddellii | reverse complement strand
CACCACCCGGAACTCAATGGCTTTACAATAATGTACTGCTAAGCTGGGCGATGACATTAACAAATGTGTGTGATGGAATGTGTCAACATTTGTGAGACATGGATAACTCAGCAAGGCTGTAATGCTCAATGCACAATGTTAACAAAATCATACCAGGGTAGGAGCGCCTGGGTGGCTCGGTAGGTTGAGCATCCAACTCTTGATTTTGGCTCAGG
>NW_027950385.1:0-215 GCF_054177405.1 Leptonychotes weddellii | reverse complement strand
CTGCAGCTGACCCCCATCTCTAAACACGACCCAAACACCTGAGAAGGCCAAACCCTGGGGCACCATCTGCCCAGGAGGGGTTGTGTGGGGCATTGGGGGATTTGTGAGCAGGACTCAACACACTTGCACAGAGAAAGGCCCGTCAGGTGAGTCTGGAGGGGTCTGTGTGCAGACACCCAGGCTCTCCTTGACCCCCGCCGCACCCCACCCCCCGC
>NW_027950384.1:0-215 GCF_054177405.1 Leptonychotes weddellii | reverse complement strand
GGAGCCCGATGCGGGACTCGATCCCGGGACTCCAGGATCATGACCTGAGCTGAAGGCAGTCGCTTAACCAACTGAGCCACCCAGGCGCCCGAAAAACGGACTCTTAGTTATAGAGAACTGATGGTTACCAGAGGGGAGGTGGGTGAGGGATGAGTGAAATAGGTGAAGGGGATTAAGAATACACTTATTATGATGAGCACTGACTAATGTATAGA
>NW_027950383.1:0-215 GCF_054177405.1 Leptonychotes weddellii | reverse complement strand
CTAACACAGCGCAGCAGGAAGATTCATTGTCCTCGAGCTGGCCTTCCACATTTCCAGCCCACATCTTTGTCCTGCGGTACCATCCCCGGGGACACCTGTCACTGTCATCCTTAGACGTCTATACCACGGTCCCCCACCATGGCCCAGGGTACAGCTCTCCTTCCTACCATGTTTTCCCCAAAGCGCCATCAGCACTTCCACCTTGAACCCCTGCT
>NW_027950382.1:0-215 GCF_054177405.1 Leptonychotes weddellii | reverse complement strand
GATTAACATAAGAATAAAAAAAAAATTCAAAAAAAATTTAAAAATATAAATTAAACTGAAATTCAATAAAGGAACTCTTAAAAATTCACATGAAAAATAAAGGAACAGATGACATATAATAAAAAGTGTTAGATGTATAGGATTACTATTCAGATAGTCCAGATGTATGAGAAAGAAAAAAAATAAAAAATTAATATATAGAATTCCAAAGAATG
>NW_027950381.1:0-215 GCF_054177405.1 Leptonychotes weddellii | reverse complement strand
AAAATGTGGACTCACATGGACTACCAGTACAAAAGTAAATTGATACAACCTTTTTGGTGAACAATTTGGCAATATTTTTCAAAAGGTGCATATTTAAACCCGGGAATTCCATGTCTAAGTGTTTGTCCTATAAAAAAATGTACACATACACACAGTGCAATGTAAAAGAATCCTCATTGTGGCCATGCTTATTATAGCATAATGCTGGAAATGAC
>NW_027950380.1:0-215 GCF_054177405.1 Leptonychotes weddellii | reverse complement strand
TCTTGGCTCTTTCCATAGTTTGGCTATGGTGGATATTGCTCCTATAAACATTGGGGTGCACACACAGCTTTGGATCACTACATTTGTATCTTTGGGGTAAATACCCAGTAGTGCAATTGCTGGGTAATATGGTAGCTCTATTTTCAACTTTTTGAGGAACCTCCATACTGTTTTCCAGAGTGGCTGCACCAGCTTACATTCCCACCAACAGTGTA
>NW_027950379.1:0-215 GCF_054177405.1 Leptonychotes weddellii | reverse complement strand
GGACTCCAAGAAGTCCGGCTGAAAAGAAAGAAATCAACAAAATATTTCAAGTATTTTCATTCCATCCAAATAAATCCTTTTTAAGCAATACAAATTTGATAGAAAGCTTCCCTAGTGAGCATGGTGGGCATGAAGTTCAGCTTTGATACATAAGAATTGGGGGTCTGTTGGGGACTTTTCCCTCCCTCCCTTCCTTCCTTCCTCCCTCCCTCGCC
>NW_027950378.1:0-215 GCF_054177405.1 Leptonychotes weddellii | reverse complement strand
AAACCAAGTCAAAGGAAATGAAACCTAAGTAAGGAATGTATTTTTAATAGACAAATTAAGAATATGTCAAGGTCAATGGATAAAGAAGATGTGGTATATATATGCAATGGAATATTATGCAGCCATCAAAAGGAATGAGATCTTGCCATTTGCAACGACGTGGATGGAACTGGAGGGTATTATGCTGAGCGAAATAAGTTAATCAGAGAAAGACA
>NW_027950377.1:0-1231 GCF_054177405.1 Leptonychotes weddellii | reverse complement strand
GCTGGAAGCTCAGCTAAAGCTGTTAATTGAGGACTGTATTCTCCTCCATGAGGTCTTTCCATGTGACTAGGCTGGGCTTTTCACAGCATCACGATCTCACAGTAGCTGAACTTTGTGCATGTGGTGCACTGCCCCCAAAATGCAAAAGCGATGTTGCCAAGCTCAAGCCCCGAACTTTCAGAACTAGCAAAGTGTCCTGTCACTTCTGCCATGTTGCATTGCTTAGGTCACAGGTTCAAATTCAAGAGAAGCAGACTATGAAACGTGTAAATACAGAGAAACATCGTAACAGATTATCATGTACTTCAGTACTATACATGCAGATGGTACTAACCGAGTCAGTGATATATGAATGAATTATAGATCATCTGAATCATCTGATTTCAATGTTTTAGTACCTTGATAAGTTTTTTTTTTTAAAGATTTATTTATTTATGACAGAGAGAGAGAGACAGCGAGAGAGGGAACACAAACAGGGGGAGTGGGAGAGGGAGAAGCAGGCTTCCCGCGAAGCAGGGAGCCCGATGCGGGCCTCCATCCCAGGACCCCGGGATCATGACCTGAGCCGAAGGCAGACGCCTAATGACTGAGCCACCCACACGCTCCACCTTGATTAAGTTTTTCCTGGTGGTTAGCTTTTCCTGGTGGTTAGCTAAAACTTCTCATTTAATTTATGCATGTTTTTCCAAGTTGAAATTAGTATAACTTATAGCTAATAAATGGTCAATATCATCTTCACAAAGCATGTTTTAGTTTAAGACAAGTCATATCCTTTCTGTCTGAAGAACAAACTCATTTTGTTGCCATATAGGAAATAGGAAAGACAGTTAAATACTTGGCAAAGAGAGTTAGTGACTTGTCCTTACAAAGTACAAGAGCTTCTTTGAATCAAACACAAGACGGTCTGAGTGCTTTCAGGGAGCTGCATAAGGAAGAGCCATTGCACAGGGACAGTTTCATCCCTGGTATCAGGAACGGGCCCTGCGTTGTAAGTTAGGATTCCTAAATTTAAGTCCTAATTCTGCCACAATCAGCAGTGTATCTTAAACCAGCCCTCATCTCCAGAGGTTAGGGAATTGTACTGAAAATTTCTGGAAAAAAAAAATCCTTCAGCTACAACACTCCAAGGTTCCATTCATAAAACACAAAACATTTGTAATTAAAGAGAGTTTTTATTCCTTTCTATTTGCATAGCCTTTTATGTTCACACTACGAGCAGAAACCACATCCC
>NW_027950376.1:0-215 GCF_054177405.1 Leptonychotes weddellii | reverse complement strand
CGCAGCGTTGTTTCTAATAGTAAAAGACAAGAAACAACCTACATGTCCATCAATAGGGAATTAGTTAAATAATGGTATACCCACTTAATATATAATAGGACTCATATTCAATAGCCATTTAAAAAATAAACAAGCACTCTATGAACTTCTATGTGATGATCTTCGATATATACTGCTAAGTGAAAAAAATGTTCATATGGTATGTTACAGTGGAG
>NW_027950375.1:0-215 GCF_054177405.1 Leptonychotes weddellii | reverse complement strand
CCATAATTAAACCCTTTCATATATGGTCAATTGATTTTCAGCAAGGATCCTAGGTCTATTCAATGGGGAAAGGACAGTCTTTTCAACAAATGGTGCTGAGAAAACCGGATATCTACATGAAAAGAATTAAATTAGATCCTTATTTGGCACCATATACAAAATTTAACTCAAAATGGATAAAGATCTTTTTTTTTTTTTTGCTCTTGTCACAGTCT
>NW_027950374.1:0-215 GCF_054177405.1 Leptonychotes weddellii | reverse complement strand
GCACCAGAACAAGAAGAGCTTTTTCCTCTGCTATTTCTTGCTGTGTCCTTCTGGTGCACTGTACTGACAATGGCTAACATTCTTCTGAATAGCAAGAAAAAAACTATTCTGGGTTCCTGCTTCAGGATCAGTAAGTTGGGCAAATACAGGGTAGATGTGAACCCAAAGGCAATAAACTGATAATGGGCACAGACCACAACTTTAGTTACTCGGTT
>NW_027950373.1:0-215 GCF_054177405.1 Leptonychotes weddellii | reverse complement strand
AGAACGAGCAGGGGGCAGGGACAGAGGGAGAAGCAGACTCCCCACTGAGCAGAGAGCCCAACGTGGGGCTTGATCCCAGGGCTCTGGGATCATGACCTGAGCTGAAGGCAGGTGCACAACCAACTGAGCCACCCAGGTGCCCCAAATTATTTTCTTATACGTGTCTTTCAGATAAGCTCTGCCAATAGTATTGATGCCTATAGCTAATCTTGAAA
>NW_027950372.1:0-215 GCF_054177405.1 Leptonychotes weddellii | reverse complement strand
ACATCATTAGTTCTAGATGAAGTGTTCCATGATTCATTGTTCGTGCACAACACCCAGTGCTCCATGCAGAATGTGCCCTCCTCAATACCCACCACCAGGCCAACCCATCCTCCCACCCCCCTCCCCTCTAGAACCCTCAGTTTGTTTTTCAGAGTCCATCTTCTCTCATGGTTCGTCCACCCCTCCGATTTCCCCCGCTTCATTCCTCCCCTCCC
>NW_027950371.1:0-215 GCF_054177405.1 Leptonychotes weddellii | reverse complement strand
TGGTATATATAGAATAAAAAAATGCATATGTTAAGGACTTGGGGAAAAAGTAACAATAACCAATAGCAGGTCACATTGCTTCTGGATGCTAGGACTTTGGGTGGGTTTGCTTTTGCCCTCTTTACAGTTTTCCAGATCTTTGGTTTCTTTTATTTCAAGGTTTCATTTATAATGGGGGAAAAAGCAAACTTTATGATTATAAGTAGAATTACTCA
>NW_027950370.1:0-215 GCF_054177405.1 Leptonychotes weddellii | reverse complement strand
CCTTGCTTTTATCAACCTGTTTTCCTGGAGATTAATATTCTGGCTTGAACTACAGCCTGGTGGTCCTGCCCTATGCTGCTTCGCCTGCATCTCTGAGTATCACCTGTTCAGGACTTTGTCCTGCCTGTCTGTCCAAACTTTGTTTCTCTCCCTGTTAAGCCCTCCCTGTTTGCCTGGAATACCACCTGTTGTTTGCTGATATCTGTATTGTACCA
>NW_027950369.1:0-215 GCF_054177405.1 Leptonychotes weddellii | reverse complement strand
AATTTCACATATGAGCGAAATCATATGGTATTTGTCTTTCTCTGACTTATTTCATTTAGCATAATATTCTCTAGTACCATCTGCATTGTTGCAAAAACAAGGTTTCAGTCTTTTTTATGGCTGAGCAATATTCTGCTGTATATCTATATCTACCTATCATCTATCAACTATCTATCTTCTATCTATCTATCTATCTATCTATCTATCTATCTATC
>NW_027950368.1:0-1231 GCF_054177405.1 Leptonychotes weddellii | reverse complement strand
GCTGGAAGCTCAGCTAAAGCTGTTAATTGAGGACTGTATTCTCCTCCATGAGGTCTTTCCATGTGACTAGGCTGGGCTTTTCACAGCATCACGATCTCACAGTAGCTGAACTTTGTGCATGTGGTGCACTGCCCCCAAAATGCAAAAGCGATGTTGCCAAGCTCAAGCCCTGAACTTTCAGAACTAGCAAAGTGTCCTGTCACTTCTGCCATGTTGCATTGCTTAGGTCACAGGTTCAAATTCAAGAGAAGCAGACTATGAAACGTGTAAATACAGAGAAACATCGTAACAGATTATCATGTACTTCAGTACTATACATGCAGATGGTACTAACCGAGTCAGTGATATATGAATGAATTATAGATCATCTGAATCATCTGATTTCAATGTTTTAGTACCTTGATAAGTTTTTTTTTTTAAAGATTTATTTATTTATGACAGAGAGAGAGAGACAGCGAGAGAGGGAACACAAACAGGGGGAGTGGGAGAGGGAGAAGCAGGCTTCCCGCAAAGCAGGGAGCCCGATGTGGGCCTCCATCCCAGGACCCCGGGATCATGACCTGAGCCGAAGGCAGACGCCTAATGACTGAGCCACCCACACGCTCCACCTTGATTAAGTTTTTCCTGGTGGTTAGCTTTTCCTGGTGGTTAGCTAAAACTTCTCATTTAATTTATGCATGTTTTTCCAAGTTGAAATTAGTATAACTTATAGCTAATAAATGGTCAATATCATCTTCACAAAGCACGTTTTAGTTTAAGACAAGTCATATCCTTTCTGTCTGAAGAACAAACTCATTTTGTTGCCATATAGGAAATAGGAAAGACAGTTAAATACTTGGCAAAGAGAGTTAGTGACTTGTCCTTACAAAGTACAAGAGCTTCTTTGAATCAAACACAAGACGGTCTGAGTGCTTTCAGGGAGCTGCATAAGGAAGAGCCATTGCACAGGGACAGTTTCATCCCTGGTATCAGGAACGGGCCCTGCGTTGTAAGTTAGGATTCCTAAATTTAAGTCCTAATTCTGCCACAATCAGCAGTGTATCTTAAACCAGCCCTCATCTCCAGAGGTTAGGGAATCGTACTGAAAATTTCTGGAAAAAAAAAATCCTTCAGCTACAACACTCCAAGGTTCCATTCATAAAACACAAAACATTTGTAATTAAAGAGAGTTTTTATTCCTTTCTATTTGCATAGCCTTTTATGTTCACACTACGAGCAGAAACCACATCCC
>NW_027950367.1:0-12496 GCF_054177405.1 Leptonychotes weddellii | reverse complement strand
TATATATATATATATTCCTTTACAATTTATATGTTCTTTTAAAATTTTCTTATCACTATAAATCCTAATTCAATAATCATTTTGAATGATAATATTTCTAGAAATCTTTATTTTGTGACTCTATTTAAAATCATTTCTGCACTCTACCCTGTCATTCCCTCCTTCTTTTATCTCTTTAGCCTCTTACAAAATTATGATAAGCACTCAATTTTATACATATTATACACCTATGTTTCCCAGTTTATCCTGTTGATGATGGTTCCTTGATAAAGTTATAGCCATTGATTTCTTGGATAATCTATGATATAATTATAGTGAGCTCATTTTAGTTGTAAATTTAATTGCTTATATTCATTTTTTATTTGGTTGGAGCATTTCCCCAATTACCTATTATTCTATAGTTTGGACAGTTTGGCTGGATATTTTTTTTTAAAGATTTTATTTATTTATTTATTTATTTATTTATTTATTTATTTATTTATTTAACAGAGAGAGAGAGAGCACAAGTAGTTAGAGTGGCAAGCAGAGGGAGAAGGAGATGCAGGCTCCCTGCTAAGCAGAGAGCGGGATGTGGGACTCTATCCCAGGACCCTGGGATCATGACCTGAGCCGAAGACAGACACTTAACCAACTGAGCCACCCAGGCATCCTGGCTGGATTTTTCAATGTAAAGCTTTTATCAGTGGTATCTCAAAATTCTTTCCATTAGAAAGCTATTGGCAGTATGTGCTATGCTGACACTGTGAATTGTATAAGACTGTGGAATCACAGACCTGTACCTCTGAAACAAATAATACATTATATGTTAAAAAAAGAAGAAGAAGAAGAAGATAGTAGGAAGGGAAAAATGACGGGGGGGGGAATCGGAGGGGGAGACGAACGATAAGAGACTATGGACTCTGATAAACAAACTGAGGGTTCTAGAGCGGAAGGGGGTGGGGGGATGGGTTAGCCCGGTGATGGGTATTAAAGAGGGCATGTTCTGGATGGAGCACTGGGTGTTATACACAAAAAATGAATCATGGAACACTACATCAAAAGCTAATGATGTAATGTATGGTGATTAACGTAACATTAAAATAAAATAAAATAAAATAAAAGCTATTGGAAATTTTCAATTAAATAGCACATTAACCTACGGATTGAGTGCAAATAAATAACTTTGGACAATGTCAAAAGAAAAGTACAGCGGGCGCCTGGGTGGCTCAGTTGGTTAAGCGACTGCCTTCGGCTCAGGTCATGATCCTGGAGTCCCGGGATCGAGTCCCGCATCGGGCTCCCTGCTCAGCGGCGAGTCTGCTTCTCCCTCTCCCGCTTCCCCCTCTTGTGCTCTCTCACTCTCTCTCTCTCAAATAAATAAATAAAATCTTAAAAAAAAAAAAAAAAAAAGTACAGCAACATATAGTGTAATTGGAAAATAAACCTATAATTGTTTAAGTAATTGGTTCTTACTCATTTGAATAATTACTCTAACATTAATAGGTTCTTTTAATAATTTAATATACTGCTTCAACACATTTTTTAAAAATTGCATTATGCGGGGCACCTGGGTGGCTCAGTCGTTAAGCGTCTGCCTTCGGCTCAGGTCATGATCCCAGAGTCCTGGGATTGAGCCCCACATCGGGCTCCCTGCTCGGCGGGGAGCCTGCTTCTCCCTCTCCCACTCCCCCTGCTTGTGTTCCTGCTCTCGCTGTGTCTCTCTCTGTCAAATAAATAAAATCTTTAAAAAAATAAATAAATAAATAAAAATAAATAAATAAAAATTGCATTATGCAATAAAAGAATAAACCATAACATTTTTTACCTTTAAGATGGTAGGGGATTTTTAAAAATAAAACATTACAAAAGAGATATATAGTGACATTTAGATAAGTGCTCAGACACAGAATAGAGTGCTGTCAGTGGACAGAATGGCAGAACCTTACATAGCCCAGAGGTTTAGATAAGGAATCCTAAAGAAAGCAGAGTTTAAGTTGAAAGTGTGAGCTGGGAACAGGAGTTGAGTAGAAGATAACTAAGTTTGAAAGGAGATATACACTTGAACTTTTTCAAAAATAAAATATAGACATCACTCAGGTACATATTTGAAACATTTATCAGGCATGGTCATGCAATATGCCAATCACACTCAAGGTGCTGAGAATCTAGAGGTATTAAAAAAAAGCAGAGCTTATTTTCAAAGAAAACATTCTAACTGGGGAGACAAATGAAAACCTCAGTGGTTATATGTGTCATAATCACCATTAGTGAGTTGGTTTACAAAAGTATACAAGATGTTGTGGGGAAAAAGGGGGGTTTAGAGAAGGACCAACTAACTCATGCAATGAATTGCATTTCAGATTTTACACATTTATTCCACAAACACTTGTTGAAGACTTACTAGGTGACAGACAATAATTAAGCCCTTGGGATGCTAGGAAGCTCAGGAAAGAGAAGATGCCTGTTACTAAAGAACTTGGGTCTAACTCTCTTATACTTGAAAAGCAGTTCTAGAGTATTCATGGACAAGTTGGAAGAACAAATTAATGAAGAGGGAATTGCAAAAGTTTTCTGGGCATCAGGAGAAACAAGCTCTGAATTAAAGGGACTAAGTCGTACCCAGAGGAGAGCTGGGCATAGCAAGACTCATGCATTATCAACACACTACTGCTCACTGGTGGAGAATAATTCAGAAACTATGAGGACTGCCATGGACATTTTCTCCTAGTCCAGTCCCCTATGGACGAATATCTGATTGCTTATGTATTTCTAATATTTGTGTCCTAAAGCAGTCAAAGTATGGTCCATTTCCTGGAAGAATCTTCAAAATCTGGGCACTTGTCAAAGATGCAAATTTTATGGACATACCCTAGACCAACCAAGTCAAAATCTCTAGAGTTATTCCCATGCTTCTGCTTTAACAGGTTATACAAATTATTTTCATGCAAGCTAAAGATGAGAAGTACTCCATAAAACACCATACATGAAGTATTAAATTTACAAAAGAGAATACATTAAAGAATATTTTCAAAAATATCTTGTGAAATAGTTATATTTGCCTTGTTTTGTTTAAGTTGGTTATTCTCTTTTTGTGAATTATCTGTCATTTCTTACGCATAAAACATCGCTTTTTCATCAGATTAATAACCTCATGGCTCTAATGGTATCTCTTCTAAAAATTTTCTTCTTCAAGAAAGTCAAAGATAACTTTGAAAAAAGTAAGCAGAAAATAAACAAGTGTTCTTATTACCTATTCATAACATTCAACTTTTCCCTAAGTTTGAACATTTTCTTTCACTTAAAAATCTGTATATCCTTGTTAGTGTTTGTATTAAAATTTCTAGTCAAACAGTAAAGTAAAATATTTAATTACATTGATTTGGCATTGAACTACTTGAAAAATGGCATTTGGTAAATATTGACAAAGGAAAATATGGGAATATGCTAAATTAGCAAAAAATGTATTTTACATTTTCTATCACAGCGTAATTTGATGTTTGCAGCCCTTCGTATATTACATATGCTATGTTTTGATGCACAGAATGGACTTTTTCTAGTTGGAAGTTGGTGTTACCTCCTAAAATATTTACAAGGAATTGAATGCCATGTGATCGATTCTCTTTTTAATTAGGAAAAATATGACACAATGTAGCTTTCACTGTAATGTTTTTTTGAGCTTGCTTATACTCAGAAAGAATGGAAATCATTGCATCTTTTCCAAAATGACAGATTTTTTCCACTCGAAATAGAAATTGTTGAACGCAGAATTTGGGATACTAAATCATCAAGGAACAACTGAGTATTTCAGGCACATGATGGATGTCAAATTTCTGGTGGGGATCAAAATCTGTCAAGGCCAGTAGCTGCTATCATCAATCAGTTCCCTGAACTGCCTGGTTCTGCAGTGGCTTATGAGTTTATAGGAGGCCCAGTGGTGGTAGAAAGTAAAATACAAAAAAAAAAAAGTCAGCATTTCCTAAGTGGCACCCCAGGCCAGATGATATAAAACTCAACATCCATGCAATAAGTCAAGGAGAAAGAGGAACACAAATGAGGATTTTAATTAGAATAAATTCACCATTGTTTGTCAGTCTATGAGGCATATACTGTCATCGTACTAAGTAGAGAAATTTGTCATTATCAAATCTATGAAATTATGTTTTTAATTTATAGTTGGAATTTCATTGATAAAATGTATATCTGAAATAATGTATAATTTGAAATTTGTGTCTTGCTTTTATGCCTTTATTTTGTGATACATCATTTCAATGTTCAATAGAGTATAATAAGGACAATAAATTACCATTAATTTTAACTGCTTTTATACCTTTTTTTCACACAAAATATCAGCTAAGATAGTTTACAAAGTGTTTTGAACTGATACGGCTTCACTGTTTTCCTTTGGTAGTTCAGAAATGAAAAGCTGTCCTTCACCAGATATATAGGAGCTCAGTTATTATATGTATGTGATTTCATATTGTGTTTGACTAGAGAATTTAGAATTCTCTGCAGATTATTTTTATTTTCTACATGTAAAACAGATTGCCTCTCCCTTTTTAATTCTCTCCTTTCTGTTCTCCTTCTTTTTATTAATATTTATAATTTATTTTCTAGCATCTAAAACTTCATTTGGCTAACATTCTATTTTTTAATTGTTGTTGACGTAGAACTGACATATAAAATTATATTAGCTTCAGGTGTACAATGTAATGATTCAATATTTGTATACACTGTAATTATTTTATAACTGTGTATGTACTTTTATTAGATAAAGCAAAATTCCCCTCCATTTTTGTGGATTATTTTGCAATTCCAACAACAATGTACGAGAGTGTTTCTCTACAGCTTCCTTAACAGAGTATATTGTTAAGCTTTTGAATTTTGCCAATCTGACAGGTAAGAACAGTACCTCAGTGTAATTTACAATAAGTCTAGTTACTATGCATCACCATACAAAATTACAATTTTTTCTTGTGATTGGAACTTTTAAGATTTACTTCCTTAGCAACTTTCACATATGCACTAAAATATTATGGACTCTTGTCCCCATGCTATGCATTACATTCCCATAATTTAAGTATTTTTTTAACTGGAAATTTGTGCCTCTTGACCCTCTTCACCCATCTCACCTACTCCTCAACCTCATTCCCCTGGAAACCACCATTCTATTCTCTGATTCTGTGAGTTTTGTTTTGTTCGTTTGTTTTGTTTTTTGAATTCCACATAAGATGAAATCATATGGTATTTGCCCTTGATTTATTTCACTTAGCATAATACCCTCAAGTCCCATCCATATTACCCCCAATGGCAAGATTTCATTCTTTTTTTATGCTTGAGTAGTATCCCATTGTATATATATATACCAAATCTTTTTCATTCATCCATCAGTGGACACTTAGGTTTTTTCCATGTATTGGCAATTGTAAATAATTCTGCAAAAGGGGTGCCTGGGTGGCTCAGTCGGTTGAGCGGCTGCCTTCGGCTCAGGTCATGATCCCGGGGTCCTGGGATCGAGCCCCGCATCGGGCTCCCTGCTCGGCGGGAAGCCTGCTTCTCCCTCTCCCACTCCCCCTGCTTGTGTTCCCTCTCTCGCTGTCTCTCTCTGTCAAATAAATAAATAAAATCTTAAAAAAAAAAAAATAATAATTCTGCAATGAACACAGGGGTGCATACATTTTTTTTAAATTACTGTTTTTGTTTTCTTTGGATAACTAGTCACAAGTGGACTTGCTGGATCACATGTCATTCTATTTTTTAATTTCTGAGGAATCTCCATACTGTTTTCCACAGTGGCTATACCAATTTACATTTCCACCAATAGTACACGAGTGTTCCCTTTTCTCCACATCCTTGCCAACACTTGTTATTTCTTGTATTTTTCATATTAGCCATTATAACAGGTGTGATTGCAATTTTGATTTGCATTTCCATGATGGCTAGTGATTATTAGTGACTGAGGATTTTTTCATGGGCCTGCTGGCCATCTGTATATCTACTTTGGAAGAAAGTCTTTTGATTACTGATTCATTCTTCTTACTAATAATTGGTCTATTCAGGTTTCTTATTTCTTCATGATTTAGTCTTGGAAGATCATATGTTCCTAGGAGTTTATCAATCTCTTTTACATTATCCAATTTCTTGACATATAATTGTTCATAGTAGTCTCTTATGATCCTTTGTATTTCTTTGGTATCAGTTGTAACTTCTCTTTCATTTATTTTATTTATTTGAGCCCTCTCTTTTTTTCTTGGTGTGTCTACCTAAAGGTTTATCAATTTTGTTTTTCTTTTTTTTCAGAACCAGCTTTTAATTACACTGATGTTATCTACTGTCTTTTTAGTCTCTATTTCATTTTTTTCTCTCTGATCTTTGTTATTTTCTTCCTCCTACTAACTTCAGGCTTCCTTTGTTCTTCTTTTTCCTAGTTCTTTTATGAGTAAAGTTAGACTGTTTGAGAGTTTTCTTGTTTTTGAGGTAGGACAATACTACTATGAAATTCCCTCTTAGAATTTCTTTTGCTGCATCCTATAAATTTTGGTCAAGTGTATTTCCATTTATCTCAAGGTTTTTTTTATTTCTCTTGTGATTTATATATTGATGTTTTGGTTGTTAAGTGGCATGCTGTTTAATATCCATATTTTTAAAAATTTTTCTGATTTGCTTCTTATAATTGATTTCTAGTGTTATACAATTGTGATCAGAAAAGATCCTTGATATGATTCCAATCTTAAATTTACTGAGTCTCATTCTGTGAGCTAACATATAACTTATACCTGAGAATGATCCATTTGCATTTGAAAAGAATGTGTATTCTGCTGCTTTTGGGTGGAATGTCCTGTATACATCTATAAAGTCCATGTGGTCCAGTGTGTCATTTAAGGCCAATGTTTTATTTTCTGTCTGGATGATATATCCATTGATGTCACTGGGCAGAAATCTCCAAATATTACTGTCAATTTCTCCCTTTAGATCTGTTAATACTTGCTCTATATATTTAAGTTCTTCTATGTTGGGTGCATGGATATTTATAATTGTGATATCCTCTTTTGTACTGACATTATCATTATTTAAACTTCTTTATCATTATTTAAATTTCTTCTCTATCATTATTTAAACTTCTTCTTTTTCTTTTATTTGTTTTAAAAGTGTATTTTTTTTCTGGGATGCCTAGGTGGCTCAGTTAATTAAGTGGCTGGCTCTTGGTTTTAGTTCAGGTCATGGATTTCAGGGTCCCGGGATCAAGCCCTGTGTCAAGGTCTGCACTCAATAAGGAGTCTGCTTGAGGGCTCTTTCTCTCTCTCTCCCTTTGCCCCTCCCCCTGAATGCACACACTCTCTCTAATAAATAAATCTTTTTTAAAAAATCAGTAAGGTGTATTTTTTTCTGATATAAGTATAGCTACCTCAGCTTTCTTTTGGTTTCCATTTGTGTGGATCACATTTTCCCTCCTTCACTTTCAGTCTTTGTGTATCCTTACATTTGAAGTGAGGCCCTTGTACATGACATATAGATGGGTCTTATTTTATCCATTTAGCCACTCTATGTCTTTTGGTTAGAGAATTTAGTCCACCTACACTTAAAGTAATTAGATAAGTATGTACTTATTGCCATTTTAAAAGTTGTTTTCTGGCTCTTCATTCCTTTCTTCTCTTGCTATCTTTGTGGTTTGATTTTCTTTAGTGTTATGCTTACATTCCTTTCTTACTATCCTCTGTGTATCTACTGTACATTTTTGCTTTGTGCTTACCATAAGGCTCACATATAATAGCCTATATAGATAACAGTCTATTTTAACTTGATAGCCACTTAAGTTTGAATGCATTTAAAAAACTACATTAGTCCCTTCTCCCCGTGTTTTATGTTTTTGATGTCATATTTTACATCTTTTTATTTTGTGTATCCCTTTACTGATTATTATACTTATAG
This sequence comes from Leptonychotes weddellii, assembly GCF_054177405.1. Classification (NCBI taxonomy): domain Eukaryota; kingdom Metazoa; phylum Chordata; class Mammalia; order Carnivora; family Phocidae; genus Leptonychotes; species Leptonychotes weddellii. The sequence continues at coordinate 4,591 of NW_027950367.1, read as the reverse complement.
CTATTTTTACTACTTTTTTGTCTTTTAACCTTCACACTAGCATTATAAGTGATTAATTCACTACCTTTACTGTATATTTACCTTTATCTGCAAGTTTTATACTTTCATGTATTTTTGTTGTTGTTGTTATTAATCAATGCCCTTCTTTTCAGCTTAAAGGAGTCCCTTTAACATTTCTTGTAAGGCTGGTTTAGTGGTGATAAACTCTAGCTTTTGCTTGTCTAGAAAACTATTTCTCCTTCAATTCTGAATAATAACCTTACCAGGTAGAGTATTCTTGGTTGGAAGTTTTTGCTCTTCAGCACTTTGAATATATTGTGCCACTCCCTTCTAGACTGTAAAGATTCTGATGAAAAATCTACTGATAGTCTTATGGAAATTCTCTTGTACATAACAAGTTGCTTTTCTCTTACTGCTTTTTTTTAAGATTTATTTATTTTAGAGAGAGAGAGAGTGCAAGTGGGGGAAGGGGCAAAAGGGAGAGGGAGAGAGAATCTCAAGGAGACTCCCCACTGAGCATGCAGCCCAGTGCAGGGCTGGATCCCAGCACTCATGTGATCATGACCTAAGCTGAAATCACGAGTCAGGCACTTAACTGACCAAGCCACCCAGGCACCCCTCATTTTTTTTTTAAGATTTTATTTATTTATTTGAGAGAGAGAGAATGAGAGAGAGCGAGTACATGAGAGGGGGAGGGTCAGAGGGAGAAGCAGACCCCCTGCTGAGCAGGGAGCCCGATGCGGGACTCGATCCAGGGACTCCCGGATCATGACCTGAGCCGAAGGCAGTCGCTTAACCAACTGAGCCACCCAGGCGCCCCACCCCCTCATTTTTTTTAAAGATCTTACTGCTTTTAAAATTCTCTCTTATTTCTTTGTTTGTTTGTTTGTTTGTTTTTTAAAGATTTTATTTATTTATTTGAGAGAGAGAGTGAGAGAGAGAAAGAGCACAAGACGGGGGAGCAGGAGAGGGAGAAGCAGCCTCCCTGCTGAGCAGGGAGCCTGATGCGGGACTCAATCCCGGGACTCCAGGATCATGACCTGAGCCGAAGGCAGTCGCTTAACCAACTGAGCCACCCAGGCACCCAAAATTCTCTCTTATTTGTAACTTTTGACACTTTAATTGCAATTTGTCTTGGAGTGAATCTTTTCGGGTTCATCTTATTTGAAACTCTCTGTGCTTCCTGGATCTGGATGTCTATTTCCTTCCCCAGCTGAGAGAAGTTTTTAACCATTATTTCTTCAAATACATTTTCTTTCCATTTCTCTCTCTTTTCTCTTTCTGTGACTCCATAATGTGAATGTTATTTCCCTTGATGTCCAATAGGTCCTTTAAACTCTCTTTACTTTTAAAAAAAAATTATTTTGTCTCTTTTTGTTTCTCTGCTTGGGTGAATTCTACCACTCTATCTTCTAGATTGTTGATCATTTCTTCTGCTTCATCTAGCCTGCTGTTGAACCTCTTTAGTTTGTTTTTCAGTTCAATGATTGTATTCTTTAGCTGTGTGACTTGTTTGGGACTTTCTTATATTTTCTATCTCTTTGTTGAAGTTCTCAATATGTTCATCCATTCTTTCTCAAGTTAGGTGAACATCTTTATGACCAATACTTTGAACTCTTTTTCAGGTACATTATTTATTTCTACTTAATTAAGGTTTCTTTCTGAATTTTCATCTTATTCTTTCATTTGGAATACATTCCTCTGTTTCCTCATTTTGTTTGAATCTCTGCTTGTTTCTACATACTAGGCAAAACAGCTAACTCTCCCAGTCTTGAAGGAGTGTCCTTGTGTAGAAGATGAATCTTATTGTTCAACCTTGCCCTAGCTCTTGGTTGCCTCTTGAACTTTTGTGGCTGTCTAAGCAGTCTGATTTATTTTTGCAGGTCCCAGTTGATGAGGTTGTGTGAAGACCTGTCAGTCTTCCAAAGGTAGGGATCTAGTTTCAGGCTGATTAGAAGCCAGACCCTTGAGCTAGAGCTTTGAAAGTATGCAAATATATCCAGTCCTGTAGGACTGCAATCACAAACCTTGCTGGCCTCTAGACTGGATAATCTCATGTTCCCTGGGAGAAAGTTGCAAAAATCAGGGCTTCAGACAAGTGTACAAGTTTCTTTCTAGGAAGTACTAGCAAGCTGTAGCAAGGCCAAGGAAGAGAGCAAAGATGGCAACTCTCAGACTACATTCCCTGGGAGCACCTCTGTAGCCTGTAGATGTGTGGCAAACCTGAAGACTGCCCCTCAGGCTGAAGCTCCAGGACAATTAAATAGAGCTTTTTAATAGAAAGACTTGGGGGTGTGTTTCAGTCTGCTCTCTGTGTAGTGAGTGACCTCTGGATGGTAGCCTGCTCAGAACTATTGCTCTTATTGTTATAGTCCCATGGGACCCAGAAACACAACCCCCCTGGCCAGCCAGAACCTAGTGATCAAGGAGTGTCTCCTGTGTGGATTGCACAAGCCTGATGGCTTTTGTAGGAACCACAGGAGAGCACAGGGCCAGAGTGCACCCACCCACTCTAGTGGGGCCTGAGGAGAGCACAGGGCTGAGGGGAGTATGAAAGTAGAGGGATAGCATAAAAGTAGCCCCTGTCTCTATCCCTAGAGGGAGTACCAATAGGCTCTTGCCCCTCCAGCAGATGCTTTAAGATTAGCAAATAAATCTCCTTCACTTATAGTAGGCATTTCTCAAACTGTTGCTTTTGCACTGGTCCCTAGGACAAGTGAATCTGTGTACAAGACCTTTAAGAGAAGTTTCTCAATTCCCTGTAGCCCTTTGGGTCTTATGGATGTGAGCCCCAATGATTTGCAGACCCAGACGTTTTGGGCCTCATCTCTCCATTGCAGGTCCCAAGAACTGGGGTGCCTGATGTGGGACAGAAACCCCTTGGTCCCCAGGAAGAAGCTCCAGAATTGGGAGATCCCTCCTGACTGGGGGTCACCACACTGGGAATGGGGTATTTGGTGAGACTGTGTCTATACCACTCTTACCTGTCTCAAGGTGGCCCTGAAACTACTGTTATGAAGGAGCTGTTAAAAGAGTTTTCAGGTCTTTTTCAGAGGAAGTTGTTCCATATGTAGCTGTAGATTTAGTGTGTCCACAGGAGGAGAGGCGTTTAGGATCTTCCTATGCTGCCATCTTGCACTGTCTCCCAACATTCCATTTTCTTTATATATTATTTATCATTTCATTATACATGTACACATATAGACATTCTTTCTCTCTGTTATAATGAAATACAAAGCTTCAAAGTGTATTTTCCATTATGAGAAATGTTTAAGAAAAATTAGTTATACTTGCTTTAGGTAACATTTTCATTTCTTTTCAAATGCATTTCAAATAAAACAGTAGGGCTACATCAGTGGAAAACCATAGAGACATAACACAGTGTTATTTTTTTCTTTTGTACTCATAGCTTTAAAATTTAAAATCAATTATTATGTGGGCAATAGGAGCCTGAGGATACCAACTGAGTCAACACAGTTTTATTGATACAGGCTTGTCTTTACAACTGAAACATACTTTAGCTGTATGTCAAGCAGACCCTAACCGCAAAGCCTTTTATTATTTTTCTCTAGATTATTACTTTCTTCTCAGTTTAAATGGATTGGAAAATTGAAATGCTACTTTACATTTTCTGCCTCCAAGAAAAAATATATAAGTAATCTAAAATGAGGCAACCAGCAACATATCAACTTTGTCAATCACTATTGACATAATATTCAATTCTATCTGTATGCTAATATCGATTTATTTCTGGAAATGTATTTTTCAAATATAAGTCAACCAAGAACATGGAGCATTAATATGATTCCAGTGAACAAATATGGATAATTTTTAGCAACAGAGTGTCAGTGATTATATTTTGGTGTAATTCAGATAAAAAGCAAAATCACTAGAATAATTTCAGAATTTGTCTACATTCATATTGAGTTTTAGAGCTATATTTGGAGTCCAAAGTAGTAGTTACTATAAGCAATATTCTGGTGCATACCAACAGATTATTAAACATACTATCTTCATCATAAAAGACTTTTTAAATACATATGTTACAGGTATTTTATGAGTGAAATGATATTCGTCAATGTTGTTTGTACACTTACTTGAAAAAAGGGGATAAGCATCTCTAGACTTTCATTTGTTATTTTTCTCTAGTAACTAATTTCATAGTGGAAGAAAAAAGTCAGTTATCACTGTTATATGAAACCTTTAATCAGATTATTTTGATCTAAGGTGTCAGTTAAAATACCAGTTAAACATGAGACATAGAAGTTACCAAATCATCAATTATGATAAAAATGCAGAAATGGACAAGATAAGGATAAATTTGCCCTCATTAAAATACAATAAAACTAACATGAAAATATTTGGAAATCTGATATATTTATTCATAATATAACTACTTCTGTTCCTCAAAAATATTGAAGGCATTTTTTAATTTGTTAAAAATGTTAAATGTTACTTTGAAATTCTCTCATTTGAAGAGAAAATAATTTGTATAGCAAGCACACTGCTGTCAGTAGCTGTTAAAAATAATCAAACATATAATCTATATGATTTTATTTTAAAATTATCAATTTTTTCTTTTTCTTTTTTT
>NW_027950366.1:0-215 GCF_054177405.1 Leptonychotes weddellii | reverse complement strand
TAAAGAAGTTGTGGTATATATATATATATATACAATGGAATATTATTTAGCCATAAAAAGAATGAAATCTTGCCATTTGCAACAACATGGATAGAACTAGAGTATAATGCTAAGTGAAATAAGCCAGAGAAAGACAAATACCATATGATCTCACTCATGTGGAATTTAACAGAACAAATGAGCAAAGGAAAAAAAAAAAAGAGAGGCACACCAAG
>NW_027950365.1:0-215 GCF_054177405.1 Leptonychotes weddellii | reverse complement strand
CACCATAGGTGTGGATGAGGGGAATGAAGAAGTTTTCCTCTAAGAATTCACAACCATGAGCCTGATCTCACACAGGCTTGGGACCCAAATTAATACCAGAGTGATCTGTGAACTTCCAACCAAGACATTAATATTTAAGGAGATCCTGAAGCAGTGACAGCTCTGGGGCATTTGGCAGAAGCAAAGGCAGAACCTCTCCCGAAGGCCCTACCTAC
>NW_027950364.1:0-215 GCF_054177405.1 Leptonychotes weddellii | reverse complement strand
CTTCTAACAGACCAAAATACACTCAAAATCTAGTGTATGGTTCTGTTCTATTCACCTGTCTGATCATGGTCTTTTTTTTTATTTTATTTTTTTATATATATTTTATTTATTTGACAGAGAGAGACACAGCAAGAGAGGGAACACAAGCAGGGGGAGTGGGAGAGGGAGAAGCAGGCTTCCTGCCGAGCAGGGAGCCCGATGTGGGGCTCGATCCC
>NW_027950363.1:0-215 GCF_054177405.1 Leptonychotes weddellii | reverse complement strand
TCGCTCGCTCTCTCAAATAAAATAAATAAATCTTTAGAAAGAAGGAGGATGATCCCACAGGAGAACGGGAGCAAGAGGGAGGATGTCCAACAAGTGCACTGAGTGAGGGTGAGGAACGGGCACTCTTCTCCCCATTCAGTGTCACCACCTTCACTCACCTCCAGGTGTGTGCCTTAGGTCTAACCCTTTCAGATTGATTATATGATGTCTGCATC
>NW_027950362.1:0-215 GCF_054177405.1 Leptonychotes weddellii | reverse complement strand
CTTCGACAGTCCACTTTCCTACTCATCCTTCCAAATGCCTGCTACCTTCTTGCTCACATTTAAAACCCCAAATCTTAGTGTGAGTTAACAGAAAAACAAGAATGGTAGAAATGGACCCTCAACTCTATGGTCAACTAATCTTTGACAAAGCAGGAAAGAATGTCCAATGGAAAAAAGACAGTCTCTTCAACAAATGGTGGTGGGAAAATTGGACA
>NW_027950361.1:0-215 GCF_054177405.1 Leptonychotes weddellii | reverse complement strand
AAAACTTTTACAACTTTTTTAAGCCAGGACCCAGTTCTGGCTTTATTTATCTTTTAGTTCTGCCATTGGACCAACTGGGTTCCAGATAAGGCCTCATTCATCAAACTGAGTCCCAGAGTCAGGAAAACATGGTACACAGCTACAGTCAAAATATAATGGACACGAATCTCCGACATCACATAAACCTTTGCTGTTATAAACAACTGAGATTTGGG
>NW_027950360.1:0-215 GCF_054177405.1 Leptonychotes weddellii | reverse complement strand
TGAGGAAGGTGGATCAGACAAGCACGTTTATTATTCCCTGACAGACAGAGGTGATTTTACCTGTGCCATAGCTAGAAAATGGCAGATCTAGAATGAGAGCCAGAACCTTCTTTTTTTTCTAAAAGTGTGTTCTTATTCCACAAAACCATTACTTGCTTCTAGGAAATAATGAAGTAAACACATTCTGCTTGAGGTAATCGTGCTTTATAAAGCGT
>NW_027950359.1:0-215 GCF_054177405.1 Leptonychotes weddellii | reverse complement strand
GGAGGGGAAGAATGAAGGGGGGGAAATCGGAGGGGGAGACGAACCATGAGAGACGATGGACTCTGAAAAACAAACTGAGGGTTCTAGAGGGGAGGGGGGTGGGAGGATGGGTTAGCCTGGTGATGGGTATTAAAGAGGGCACGTTCTGCATGGAGCACTGGGTGTTATGCACAAACAATGAATCATGGAACACTACATCAAAAACTAATGATGTA
>NW_027950358.1:0-215 GCF_054177405.1 Leptonychotes weddellii | reverse complement strand
ATGCCCACTCTTGCTACTTCTATTCATTATAGTACTAAAAGCCCTAACAAGAGCAATTAGGCAAGAAAAAGCAATAAAAGACATCCAAATCAGAAAAGAAGAAGTACGAAAAAAAAAGAAGGAAGGAAGGAAGGAAGGAAGGAAGGAAGGAAGGAAAGAAAGAAAGAAAGAAAGAAAGAAAGAAAGAAAGAAAGAAAGAAAGAAAGAAAGAAAGA
>NW_027950357.1:0-215 GCF_054177405.1 Leptonychotes weddellii | reverse complement strand
AACATTAACAAATATTTTTTTTTATTTTTTATTTTTAAAGATTTTATTTATTTATTTGAGAGAGACACAGCGAGAGAGGGAACATAAGCAGGGGAGAGTGGGAGAGGGAGAAGCAGGCTTCCCGCTGAGCAGGGAGCCCGATGTGGGGCTCGATCCCAGGACCCTGGGATCATGACCTGAGCCAAAGGCAGAAGCTTAATGACTGAGCCACCCAG
>NW_027950356.1:0-1231 GCF_054177405.1 Leptonychotes weddellii | reverse complement strand
AGAAAGCAAATTCCCACACTCAAGCTAACTATTTAGCTGGCCTGTGAAAAATTCCTACATGAAAATAAATGTGAGCCCAGACTTCAGGGAAGAAACACCGATTCCTAGCATCAATCTCTGGGGATCGAATTCCCCCTTTATGTCCCAAACTCCAAGGCCTCCTAAAACTGCATCTGACCATCAAAGCCCTTCTGGGGGGGTTGGTTGGGGAGACAGCTGATTAGAGAAAGAAGGGATCCCTGACAAGAGACAAATGACACATACCAAGAGACAGGATGGTGACATAGGCAGGCCGGTCAGAGCGCAGCAGGGAGTGTTCCCGAGCCTTGTTGAGTGAGGTCTCCTTGTCAAAAACACCCTTCACAGGCCCCACCACAGACTCGAAGCCATGCATGCGAAAGGTGAATGCCTTATGGGGTTGGCTGTATCTGTAACGCTCCTACCAAGAGAAAAGAGACAAGGCTCCTAAGTCACAATTAGTGGGGTTCTGTCTAATGCTCTCATACAATAAGGGGTCGACCTGGAAAGACTAAAACAAGGAAACAGGGTATTACACTAGGAATACTGAGCCAAACACAGTGGGAAAAGGATGATCTCCAAAGAGATCACTAGTAAAGGGACAGAGAGATAAATATAGATGTATTCTGCTGTCTGGAAGAAAACCCCATCAAAACATTTCTCATTCCCTTTCCTCACACCAATTCTACCCCCAGCAAACAATCTCAACCAACAGAATATCTAAGGTTAAGGGTGTGAGCTTCCTCTAAGAATATGGACTCAAGGAGAGTCAAGCTCAGAGCTTCCTCTGCATGGCCCCATAAATGAAGAGATTTTCACTGGGTGCTAGCAATCCCTTACCTGCTCCTGAAAAACTCTCTTCTCCTCCCCCGTGCTGGGCCGCACCACATAGTCAGTTCTTCTGGAACATAAAGAATTTTGTATCCATCACCCCTTCTCCAGTACCCAGAACCAGTCCTTTGCACCATGAAAAAAATGTCCCTTCATTAGTACTCTGTTCCTGCAAAGGTCAAAAGTCCACTTTCCAGATCCTACCAAGTACTCCCGTATTTCCAAAAATTACTCGAGTCTCAGAAATCCAGAAAAGTTACTACGTAGATGAGAAAGAGACTGTTTGTTTTTACCTGTTTTCAGTACTATTGCTAAGTAAACCCCATCTAATGGCAACCAAAAAATTCAGCCTGAGAGGAACAAAGGACTTCAAATTTGTAAC
>NW_027950355.1:0-215 GCF_054177405.1 Leptonychotes weddellii | reverse complement strand
AACCCACTTGTGCTCCAGATGAAGACCAGTGGCCTGCTGAGGTTAACTGGCTTAGCCAGGGTCCCAGGCTCCTCATTGCTAGATCCAGCCTGGAACCCCTGCCTTCTGCTTTCACTCCAAAGTTTATAGTCCCTCCTGCTATTTTATCTTCTGGGAAGATAAAGTGTTTGGTGAGGCTGGTATTAGAACTGGGGCTTCCAACTGTAAGCACCAAA
>NW_027950354.1:0-215 GCF_054177405.1 Leptonychotes weddellii | reverse complement strand
TTTAAAAAAAAAAAAAAAAAAGTCTTGCTTGAGTGGCCGGTGAGTCGTCATCCCAGCTCTTACTACTATTCAGCCCCCTGTCTCCTCACCCTTCACCCTATGTGTGAGCTCTTTCCTCAGCTGCCACTCAAATCATCCTCTTTCACGAGAATCATAGAATTTATCGATGATTTCAGGGGGACATGGAAGGTGGTCTCACTTTGCACCACAGCCCA
>NW_027950353.1:0-215 GCF_054177405.1 Leptonychotes weddellii | reverse complement strand
CGCTCGCTCTCTCTCACTGTCTCTCAAATAAAAATTTTTGAAAATAATCGCCTATTTTTTTTCTTTTAGAAAGGCTAAATTGTAAAGCGGGGGAAATCGGAGGGGTAGACGAACCATGAGAGACGATGGACTCTGAAAAACAAACTGAGGGTTCTAGAGGGGAGGGGGTGGAGGGATAGGTTAGCCTGGTGATGGGTATCAAAGAGGGCACGTTC
>NW_027950352.1:0-215 GCF_054177405.1 Leptonychotes weddellii | reverse complement strand
AGACTGGGTCCGACTGAGAAACCAGACCCGCTGGGCTTGGACTCGGCCCGGAAATTGCCTGAAATTGGACTGGGTCCGACTTAGAAACATGACCGGGTCTAGGAACAGAGTGGTTCCGACTTGGAAACCAGACCTGGTCCGGGAACAGAGTGGTTCCGTTTGGAAACCAGAGTGGGTCCGGGAACAGAGTGGTTCTGCTTGGAAACCAGAGTGGG
>NW_027950351.1:0-215 GCF_054177405.1 Leptonychotes weddellii | reverse complement strand
CATTTCACATATGGGTCCCTTTCCCCAGTCTCTCATACAAGAACACTGTAAAATTACTCAAGCTTCAGGAACGGCAAAGGTAACTAAAGCAGAGTAACTCTAGAATATTGATTCTTGGTGTTAGTAGCCTGGTAAATAGGCATCCAGGCACATGGGGTACCTAAACCAAGAGGTGAGTCGACAGCAGCCTTCCTTACAACCCTGCTTCTCACTCA
>NW_027950350.1:0-215 GCF_054177405.1 Leptonychotes weddellii | reverse complement strand
TTGTTTTCCAATTTACACAGCTAATATTTGCTCTGTGTAAATAAGTATTCCTCTCAACAAGTATTAAATTGTCTACCTTACCACTTAAAGTGACCTTTTGTGTGTGTGTGTGTGTGTGAGAAAGAAATGGACCATCTGGTGTTTCTTTGAATACAACTCAGTAAATTTTGATTATGTTAGAGAAAATCCATCTTTTTTGGTCACTTCATATTATT
>NW_027950349.1:0-215 GCF_054177405.1 Leptonychotes weddellii | reverse complement strand
CCTGGGTGGCTCAGTCGTTAAGTGTCTGCCTTCGGCTCAGGTCATGATCCCAGGGTCCTGGGATCGAGCCCCGCATCGGGCTCCCTGCTCCGCGGGAAGCCTGCTTCTCCCTCTCCCACTCCCCCTGCTTGTGTTCCCTCTCTCGCTGTGTCTCTCTCTGTCAAATAAATAAATAAAATCTTAAAAAAAAAAAAAAAAAAGACAGATGCAGAGAA
>NW_027950348.1:0-215 GCF_054177405.1 Leptonychotes weddellii | reverse complement strand
TCAAGAGATGTGTGCATTTTCATGTTTATTGTAACATTCACACTAGCCAAGAATGGAAACAACCTAAGGGTCCATTTTTTTTATTATGTTATGTTAGTCACCATACAGTACATCATTAGTTTTTGATATAGTGTTCCAGGATTCATTGTTTGCGTATAACACCCAGTGCTCCATGCAATATGTGCCCTCCTTAATACCCATCACCAGGCTAACCC
>NW_027950347.1:0-215 GCF_054177405.1 Leptonychotes weddellii | reverse complement strand
TTCCTGGAGCCCAGAGACCTATCTTTGGCATCTGAAAGTTGATACACGTCAAGGATTCTTGGCCAGTATAGAAGAATTAGGAAATGGATTCAGTAAAATGTAAGCGGTTATCAACTTTCCAGATTGTTCTCGGGCAGAAGAGGAGCCACAATGATCAATCTGTTCTGAGTCCTCAAAGCCAGCCCGGAAAATGCAGGTGCTGATTCCTTTGACAT
>NW_027950346.1:0-215 GCF_054177405.1 Leptonychotes weddellii | reverse complement strand
AAACAGTTTTGCTTGAAAAACTCAAGTAAAAGTCAATGGTGCTTGAAAATACTTTTGAGTTTCTCCTAAGGAAGGTTATGTCAAGGCTGAATGGTTTCGTTTAGTAATCTTAAAGGAAAATTGATAAAACAAAATAACAACAGAAAACTGATCACTTGGGTTTAGCCTGATGCTATGGCCAGGTATCCTGGATTATTCTTTTAAGATTATTCAGG
>NW_027950345.1:0-1231 GCF_054177405.1 Leptonychotes weddellii | reverse complement strand
GCGGACAACTGAAAGCCTGAGTTACTCATCCCTGGAGGCAATCATGGGGCCTTGAACCTCCTTGATCAGAAATTGGATTATCAGGGACATAACAGCTTTCAAAGGAGAATCCTTCTTGACCCAGCAATGAGGGTCAGCAGATGAGGAAGATCTCCCCAGAGAGCAGACCAGGGGCAGCCAAAAGTGACCACCAAGGACTTGTTCATTGCCAGGAGGGAGTCCCTGTGATCATTCCTAAGGTAAACAATATGGCCAAGTAGTAGTCTTATATTGTTTCTCCTTATCTTCTTTTCCAAAGGGAGTTTTGTTGCAATTTTTCTTTTTCTGTCTCCACTGTTGCACAAGAGATGTGTTAGGAGAGAGAGTTAATTTATCATTCAGCTGAACGTTAGCTGGACATCTGGAAATCATACTCAGATCTAATCGAGATTCATAAAATTCACCCAGGGGTCATGGATTCGGATCTGGATCTGGACATGCCTTTAGGTTGTCTCTGGGGCCGGGGGAGAGGGCAGTGTTGGATTGTACATGATTTTTTTGCATCCTGTTAGGTGGAGACATTTTGAAGGTGTGGGAAAACTGTGGTATGTGCAAGTTGGGGACTCAAAGTGCAGGGTGGAGTTGAAATGTTGTTTTTACCCTCCCTCCCCCCAATCCATCCTTGCCTTTTCTGCTCTCGGCACCCTGTTTTTCCTGAGGGGAAAAGATCTTCCCAGCCTCACCCAGAGTGCTGGATTACATTGAGAGCTTCTCTACCACCCACCTTCTCAGCCTTAGGGGTCGCTCTATGACCCAAAACCTAGACAATCAGTGATTACATCCCAGAGCCCATCAGGGGTAGACATATTATTCCAATAAAAGTCAAGCGAGTACTCTCGCTCTGAAACTACTAGGGAAAAAGAGGTTCCCCTTCCCCTGAGGCCATGAAGGCAGTAGAAGGCAAGTCTAGAGCTGCTGGTAGCATCTTCCTCCTATGAAGGGAGAGTCCGTCTGAAGGCGGAGATCATCAGAATGGAAAGACAGAGTGAGACAGACTTAGGACAACAGCCTCGGAGCCCCCCGCTCCAGAGTACCCGGCAACCTGCAGCTAAGTGAGCCAGTAAACCTTCTCTTTTGCTAGCCAGCTTGAATTGAGTTTCTGCCCTTACAGTGGAAAGAATCTTGACATAGAAGAACTCAAGCTGATTCTTGGGGTGAGGGCATTTGGAATAAAAGAGCCCTGGGGATTTTT
>NW_027950344.1:0-215 GCF_054177405.1 Leptonychotes weddellii | reverse complement strand
TGCCCTCATATGGCCTCATCGTGACCCCCTTTTACAGATGAGAAAACTGAGACTCAGAAGCCACTTGTTCAAGGTCACTCAGCCAAGAGTGATAGAGTCCAGGCCTTGGTGCTCAGTTATGGTATCTGGGAGAATCACGAATGAGTCCACTCCCCCAGGGAATTAAGCAGCTCACTATTCCCACCCCAAGAGATGCATGGTCCAGTGGCTACCAG
>NW_027950343.1:0-215 GCF_054177405.1 Leptonychotes weddellii | reverse complement strand
TTTTTTTTTTTTTTAAGATTTTATTTATTTATTTGACAGAGAGAGACACAGCGAGAGAGGGAACACAAGCAGGGGGAGTGGGAGAGAGAGAAGCAGGCCTCCTGCAGGGAGCCTGATGTGGGGCTCAATCCCAGGACCCTGGGATCATGACCTGAGCTGAAGGCAGACGACTGAGCCACCCAGGCGCCCCGTGAATCACTTGCTTGTTTTCTATG
>NW_027950342.1:0-215 GCF_054177405.1 Leptonychotes weddellii | reverse complement strand
TGGGTGGGTGGATGGGTGGATGGTGGGTGGGGGGATAGATAGATGGGTGGATAGATGGGTGGATGAATGGATGCATGGTGAGTGAGTGGGTGGATGGTTGGATGGTGGGTGAGTGGGTGTGTGGCTGGGTGGATGGATAGATGAGTAGGTAGATGAGTGGATTAATGGATGCATGGTAGGTGAGTGGGTGGATGGTTGGATGGCGGGTGGGTAAG
>NW_027950341.1:0-215 GCF_054177405.1 Leptonychotes weddellii | reverse complement strand
GCCCATAATGTTGAAACTGCTGGGCGCAGGCAGAGATGTCACACCAGGGTGAGGCTGGGGAGGCAGCCAGGACCCTTTATGGTGGGCTTTGCAGCCTGTGCCAAGCGTTCTGGAACTTGATCTTTTTGGAGTTGGGATAGTTAGTTGGGGGGCTGTGATCAGTCTGGAAGAGAGATGCTGAGGACTTGAAATAGGGCACCGGAGGCAAGAAGGGA
>NW_027950340.1:0-215 GCF_054177405.1 Leptonychotes weddellii | reverse complement strand
GTCCCTTTTCTGTGTATGGAAATATAAGATAAAAAGATGAACTAGACACAGATCAGCTCTGCAGAATCTTTCAATCCAATAATGGAGCTAACATAAACACAAAACAATGTAAAAAGCAGGTGTAAAAGAGAAGTACCAATAAAACGCCATAGGGTTTTAGAAGAGATTTTTCATAGGAGGGATTTAGAGATCAGCTGATGAGGAAAGAAGGCATT
>NW_027950339.1:0-215 GCF_054177405.1 Leptonychotes weddellii | reverse complement strand
GCCTGGTGGTGGGTATTGAGGAGGGCACATTCTGCATGTAGCACTGGGTGTTATGCACAAACAATGAATCATGGAACACTTCATCTAAAACTAATGATGTAATGTATGGGGATTAACATAAGAATAAATAAATAAATTAATTTAAAAAATCGGCATCATCATACAATTGTGTATCAGTTAAAATTATGAAACTAGAGTTCATACCTGAATATAGA
>NW_027950338.1:0-215 GCF_054177405.1 Leptonychotes weddellii | reverse complement strand
AATTAAAAAAAAAAAACCAAAAAACACCATCAAGAAAGGAAAGAGACAACCCATAGAATGGGAGAAAATATTTCCAAATCATATATCTTATAAGGAATTTTCATCTAGAATATATTTTTTAAAACTCATATAGCTCAGTAATAAAAAGACGAATGACCTAATTTAAAAATGGGCAAAGAATCTGAATAGGCTTTTCTACAAGCAAGATATACAAA
>NW_027950337.1:0-215 GCF_054177405.1 Leptonychotes weddellii | reverse complement strand
TCTCTCTCTTTCTTTCTTTTTTTTTTTTTGATGACAACCTTTCTAATAGGTGTGAGGTAATATTTCATTATTGTTTCAATTTGCATTTCCTTGATTATCAGTGAAATTGAGTATTTTTTTTCATATACCTATTGGCCATTTGTATATACTCTTTTAAGAAATGTACTTTGCCCATTTTAAAATCAAGGGTTTTTTTTTTCCTTTTCTATTGAATT
>NW_027950336.1:0-215 GCF_054177405.1 Leptonychotes weddellii | reverse complement strand
TTCATCCTTAACGAAACACAATTTATTACTAATAGGAAGTGTGCTGCACAATTTTTCAAGCCCTGGAATTACACTGTATGCCACCATTCTTATTACCTATTCCACATTGACTTTTTAATTAATTTTATTTTATTATGTTGTGTTAGTCACCATACATTACATCTTTAGTTTTTGATGTAGTGTTCCATGATTCATTGTTTGCGTATAACAGCCAG
>NW_027950335.1:0-215 GCF_054177405.1 Leptonychotes weddellii | reverse complement strand
CGTCGTGGCTCGTTTGCTCTTCTAGGCCGACCCCTCAGACCTTCGGCGCGTCCGCAGTGAGGCTGTTCTGCTCTCTTATCATTCGCGTGTTCACCGCAAGGCACTTTGAATTTCCTCCAACAACTTTTCCTTTGCATTCTCGCCCCGGCCCACTGTTTGTTGTGTGGCCTAGCTTTTGGCCCATCTCAGCTTTCCTCACCGAGCTTAATCATTTC
>NW_027950334.1:0-1231 GCF_054177405.1 Leptonychotes weddellii | reverse complement strand
GGCAAATTTATAGTAATAAATAATACTGTTTCATTATTTGGGAACAATGTTCTGAAGATATTTAATATTTGATCTAATAGAACTCATGCATTTTTATTAAATCCAACCAAATATTGTCTACACTGGCTGGGTTTCGAGTAGATTTCAGTGGCCATGTCACCAGATAATATTTCCTCCTTGCCCTTGATTGAAGCTAAGCCCATGTCCTCATCAGCTTAGGATATTCTTAAATATCAGAACAAACTTTAAAATTTTAATGCCCACAACTTGTAAATTACTCTGAGTCAACCTGTCCCCAAGGAAGTTTAGAGTTAAGAGTTTTGTTTTTATTATTAATCAAGAGAGAGTTAAGTGAGAATGTCAGAGTATAAAAAAAAAAATCATGGGTCTTATCTGTTGAAGACAATTGGAAAAGTTCAAAACCAGTAAGAGAGAAAAATGCAAGGATCCTTGGAAACAGAATTCTTGCTAAAGCAGCTTCCATTCTGGCTGCAGTTTTATCTGAATGATGTACAGGATATTAGCTGGCTATTGGCCAGTGAGGTGGAAAATACTTTTTTTGGTACTAAACAAGTGGTGGTAAATAGACCCATTCTCAGATTGCCTGCCAGAGCCACAGACCCCTTCTACGTAAGCTGGCTCACCCACAGCTCCTGTTTGTTCTTTGCAAAACCCTATGCAGACTCTATGACCCTGTCTTATCCCCAAGGATGATGGGATTCTAGGACAATAATACCCCAAACAGTAAACCGTAAGGTTGGTCAGTGGCAGTGTTAGAGCCCCCCCCAAAAATAATGGTCTGGGTCAAATAGAGTCTCAAGAATTCAAGCTAAAAACAAAACAAAACAAAACAAAACAAAAAACCCAGAAAATTAGGCCATTAGCAGATTGAGGGATAATCAAAGGATGCCTTAAAACAGAATTTGATCTATGACAGTCCTCATATGTCAAAGCTATGAGTGAACCAAAGTTATAAGCAGCAACATAAAGGGAAAAAAAGGTCAATAGTATATGGAAAGGGAAAGCTCTCAGAAAGGGAGGGAACTCAGACATTTCAGTGGTCCCAGTGTTACTGAGTTTCTTTCCCTCCTCTGGTCTGGCTTGTCAGTTATATCACATTTTACTCCGAATTCAGATTCTATAGTGAGTGCATGCAACAGACATTGAAGATAGTCATCATTTCCCTTGAAAGTCCTTTGGGGAAAATATCACTACAGACACTAAAGTATCT
>NW_027950333.1:0-215 GCF_054177405.1 Leptonychotes weddellii | reverse complement strand
GAACCGAATTAAGGATAAGCAGAAAATACAGAGTCTAGAAATAAAAATTAGCAGGAAACCACAATCAAGACAAAATTTATTTTTTTTTATTCTTATGTTAATCCCCATACATTACATCATTAGTTCTAGATGAAGTATTCCATGATTCATTGTTTGTGCACAACACCCAGTGCTCCATGCAGAACGTGCCCTCCTCAATCCCCACCCCCAGGCCC
>NW_027950332.1:0-215 GCF_054177405.1 Leptonychotes weddellii | reverse complement strand
AGGCCTTTAAAATTGATTTTTTTTTTTTTTTTAGAAAGCATTTGAATGCATTTTGTTTGGTATTGTATTTATTCAATAAAGTATTTAATTAGTGCTAAGTGTGAACTGGACCCTGTTGCTAAGCCCCAGCAAGCAATCATATCCTAGGTAGGGTTAAATCCCCAGTAAAATTGCCATATTGCACATGTCTTAATGAAGTCTGAATGTTAAATAAA
>NW_027950331.1:0-215 GCF_054177405.1 Leptonychotes weddellii | reverse complement strand
GATAACTTGTCCAAGTAAAACCTTTCTCTAAAGATAGAAATGGAACTTAATAACAGTTTCATTAGTTCATGTTAATTTGAGGCTTTGAGAAAAATGTACTGGTGTCCTAAAAACCCCAACGTGGCAGTATATAAGGAAAATAACTAGCATTAATATAAGAAATTGGAGTATAAAAAAAGTAGAAATCTTAAGTAAAAAAATTTCTTATTCCACGA
>NW_027950330.1:0-215 GCF_054177405.1 Leptonychotes weddellii | reverse complement strand
AGAAGACTTTTAACCCGAAAATAAAACTCAACTCCCTTATATATTAGTTTCACAGGGGTTAGAGTGGGAAGTGACCACAAATTGGGTGGATTAACATAACAGAAATTTATCCTCCCCCAGCTCTGGAGACCAGAAGTCTGAGATCCAGGCGGGGCAGGACCACTCAGATCCAGGCGGGGCAGGGCTGCTGAGATCCAGGCGGGGCAGGGCTGCTG
>NW_027950329.1:0-215 GCF_054177405.1 Leptonychotes weddellii | reverse complement strand
GAGTGGGAGGGAAGACGATCTGAGGCTTTCTGTGGGTCTGGAAAGCCAGTTTTGCTAGTAATAGAGAATTCCTGACCTTCAAATATCACCATTGCATTGCAGTTGGTTAATCACGTGACCACCACTCTCCACTGGTCTGTGCACTCCTTTTAGGGTACAGATTGGATTGAATTCATCTTTATATTCCTTGTTTCAAGGATGTTGTAGGTGCTAAT
>NW_027950328.1:0-215 GCF_054177405.1 Leptonychotes weddellii | reverse complement strand
TGCCTCTGTACCCTGCCCCGCTCATGTTCTCTCTCTCTCTCTTTCTCAAATAAATCTTTTTTTTCTCTTTTTTTATGTTATGTTAATCACCATACATTACATTGTTAGTTTTTGATGTAGTGTTCCATGATTCATTATTTGCGTATAACACCCAGTGCTCCATGCAGAATGTGCCCTCTTTAATACCCATCACCAGACTAACCCATCCTCCCACC
>NW_027950327.1:0-215 GCF_054177405.1 Leptonychotes weddellii | reverse complement strand
GAAACAGACCTGGGCGTTTAGTTTCTAGGTCATCACCCCAGATTTGGGCCCATGTGTCTGTGTGTGTCTGGGCCCTTTCATGAGCTGCCACTCCAGGAATAGACTCGGGTGTCTGGCTGCACAAATCCTGATGCTCGTTCAGGAAGATGAAGTGGATGCCTGAGTGCTGGAAACACATTATTGCATGTCTGGACTTCATCTTTGAGACAATTCTA
>NW_027950326.1:0-215 GCF_054177405.1 Leptonychotes weddellii | reverse complement strand
CTTCTAGAGTTTCCCAAAGTCCTTCCATGTTGACTTCTTATTCCTTATGTTGACTGTCCCCCAAAATGTCCTCCAAATTTGCTGAAACTCAGCTGCGTGTGTGTGTTTGTGACTCCAGCTCTTTGTGGGTGTATTAATAAAGTGATAGAAAAACAGGAAGAAACTTCATGTTGCTTTTATAGATTTATGTCATTGGTACGGGAGAACTCAGTGTG
>NW_027950325.1:0-215 GCF_054177405.1 Leptonychotes weddellii | reverse complement strand
TTGTACAATTACCAATTTAATAAAAGCATTGGGGAATTTGATAAGATAGTATGTTTTTGTTTAACCTATTGTCAGTGTAATTGATATAAAAACCCAGTTTGGTGAAAGTGATTATTATGAAACCTTCTTTAACATGTGGTTAGAAAAAAATTTGATGAAAATGCTTTATTCCAGATTGGGAGTTCTTTTTTTTTTTTTTACTTTTTTTTTTTTTT
>NW_027950324.1:0-215 GCF_054177405.1 Leptonychotes weddellii | reverse complement strand
CACCCAGCCAACGATGCAGAGCCCAATGTTTTATTTTATTTATTTATTTATTTTTTCTATTTGTTATTTTTTTTGTGTGATGTTAATCCCCATACATTACATCATTAGTTTTAGAGGAAGTGTTCCATGATTCATTATTTGTGCATAACACCCAGTGCTCCATGCAGAATGTGCCCTCCTCAATACCCACCACCAGGCTAACCCATCCTCCCACG
>NW_027950323.1:0-1231 GCF_054177405.1 Leptonychotes weddellii | reverse complement strand
AACCCCTTGTGATATTCTGTTTGTAGAGATCCAGATCTTCTTACATCTCAGGCTGGTTTCGTAGGTGCTCAGATTGGTCTGGTAGATATCCAGCTCAATTCCGGGGACCAGTTGAAATAGGGTCCCCTACTTCTCTGCCATTTTTCCTTCTCTCAAAATAATTGATTTAAACAAAAAATAAATGGATGGATAATGATATACTCTGCTAACCCTAATCAAAATAAAGTGAAGAATAGGTATATTAATTTCAGACAGAGCACACTTCAGGCCAAGGAAAGTTATCAGAGATAAAGAGGGGCATTACATAATGATAAAGGGGTCAATTCACCAATAAGACTTAACAATGCCTATTGTGTATGGGACTAACAATATATCATCAAGGGGCGTCTGGGTGGCTCAGTTGTTAGCATCTGCCTTCGGCTCATGTCATGATCGAGCCCCACATTAGGCTTCCTGCTCAGCCAGGAGCCTGTTTCTCCCTCTCCTGCTCCTCCCTCTCCTGATCCCACTGCTTGTGTTCCCTCTCTAGCTCTCTCTTTCTCTATGTCAAATAAATCAAATCTTTAGAAAACAAACAAACCCAGTATATCATCAAAATATGTGAGACATAAACTGATAAAACTGCAAAGAGAAATAGATGAGTCCAATATTATACGTGGCGACCTCAACATCCCTCTATCAGAAATGGAGGGATCACACAGGCAGAAAATCAGTAAGGATACAGCCAAATTCAACAGCACCATTAATCAGCTGTATATAATAAACATCAATAGACTACTTAATGCAACAACTACAGAATACACATTATTTTCATGTTCCTATGGAACATTTACCAAGATAGACTATATCTGGGGCATAAAACACATCGTACCATAGTTAAAATAACAGAAATCATACAATGTCTGCTCTCAGACAACAATGGAATTAAACTAAAAACCAATAAGAGAAATATAGCTGGAAAATTCCAAAATAAGTAAAAATTAAAGAACCCATTTCTAATTTACACATGGGCCAAAAAAATTCCCAAGATATATTATTAAATATTTTGAACTAAATGAAAATAAAAACATAGCTTATCAAAACTTGTGAGACACAACAAGTAATGTTAGAGTGAAATTTATAGTATTGAATACATGTATTAGAAGGAAAGGGTCATCTAAGATCAGTATCTAAGCTTCCATCTTATGAAACTAGAAAAAGAAGAGCAAATTAAATCTAAAGTAAGCAGGGG
>NW_027950322.1:0-215 GCF_054177405.1 Leptonychotes weddellii | reverse complement strand
GCCAGAATCATTGGCGTCTGGCAAGGGACAGGAAAAAAATCCCATTTTATTAAATAAATAAACAAACAAATAAATATGTCTTTAAAAAAGAAAAAATTAAAAGCCATGCTACAATAAACATCTTTGTATGTATGTGTGTAAACACAGACACACACACAAATATGCAAATGTATTTGTATACTTTGACTTATTTTTTTTTAAAGATTTTATTTATT
>NW_027950321.1:0-215 GCF_054177405.1 Leptonychotes weddellii | reverse complement strand
TTTTTTTTTTTTTAAAGATTTTATTTATTTATTTGAGAGAGAGAGAATGAGAGAGAGCACATGAGAGGGGGGAGGGTCAGAGAGAGAAGCAGACTCCCTGCCGAGCAGGGAGCCCGATGTGGGACTCGATCCAGGGACTCCAGGATCATGACCTGTGGCTTTGGATTCTTATCCAAATTCATGGTCTCTGAATTTGCAACCCTACAGGCTGTATT
>NW_027950320.1:0-215 GCF_054177405.1 Leptonychotes weddellii | reverse complement strand
GTTCTTTCTCCAGTTCCTTTACATGTAGGGTTAGGTTGTGTGTTTGAGACCTTTCTTGTTTCTTGAGAGAACTTTGTATTGCTATATACTTTCCTCTTAGGACTGCCTTTGCTGCATCCCAAAGATTTTGAACAGTTGTGTTTTCATTTTCATTGGTTTCCATGAATTTTTTAAATTCTTCTTTAATTTCCTGGTTGACCCATTCATTCTTTAGT
>NW_027950319.1:0-215 GCF_054177405.1 Leptonychotes weddellii | reverse complement strand
GGGGAAGAATGAAGCAGGGGAAATCGGAGGGGTAGACGAACCATGAGAGACGATGGACTCTGAAAAACAAACAGGGTTCTAGAGGGGAGGGGGGTGGGAGGATGGGTTAGCCTGGTGGTGGGTATTGAGGAGGGCACATTCTGCATGGAGCACTGGGTGTTATGCACAAACAATGAATCATGGAACACTTCATCTAAAATTAATGATGTAATGTA
>NW_027950318.1:0-215 GCF_054177405.1 Leptonychotes weddellii | reverse complement strand
ACAAACTAAAAGCATCTTTATAGGTTGCCCAACCATGTTACCCACGTACTTTTACTGTGACCTGAATAACTTTTTTTTTTTTTTAATTTATTTTTTTTTATTCTTATGTTAATCCCCATACATTACATCATTAGTTCTAGATGAAGTGTTCCATGATTCATTGTTCGTGCACAACACCCAGTGCTCCATGCAGAACGTGGCCTCCTCAATACCCA
>NW_027950317.1:0-215 GCF_054177405.1 Leptonychotes weddellii | reverse complement strand
TTGTCCCTAAAATGGCCTTTTCATTTGTCTTGTTGACTAAAGAAGACTTTTTATTTTATTTTATTTTTTATATTTATTTTTTTTATTCTTATGTTAATCCCCATACATTACATCATTAGTTTTAGATGAAGTGTTCCATGATTCATTGTTTGTGCGTAACACCCAGTGCTCCATGCAGAATGTGCCCTCCTCAATACCCCCCACCAGGCTAACCC
>NW_027950316.1:0-215 GCF_054177405.1 Leptonychotes weddellii | reverse complement strand
CAGACCCTATCGTCCAAGGACTCGATGCCAACACCCCTCTCAGCAAAGGCTTGACATTTCCAGACAGGAAGGGATCCGACACACGTTTGCTGACCACTTTCAGGGAAGACACCAAGGTGCTAAGGATAGAGACAGATAGCCTCCTCATGAAGAGACCAGCGCCGAGCAGCTCCCTCCAAAACCACACAATCACCCCCATCAGAGGCTAGCACTCC
>NW_027950315.1:0-215 GCF_054177405.1 Leptonychotes weddellii | reverse complement strand
TTTTTGCCATCTGTGTATCTTCTTTGATGACCTGTCTGTTAAAGGTCTTTGACCTATTCTTTAAGTGGGTTGTTCAGTTTCTTATTGTTGGGTTTTAAGAGTTATTTGTGTATTTTGGATAAACACCCTTTATCAGAAGTGTCTCTTGAAAATATTTTCTCCTAGTCTGTCATTTGTCTTTTCATTTTTTTTTTTTTTTAAGATTTTTTTATTTA
>NW_027950314.1:0-215 GCF_054177405.1 Leptonychotes weddellii | reverse complement strand
TATAAGCCTCATTCACAAATTGAAATTTGCAAATAACTTCTGAAGTTAATTAGGTATCATATCTTTTAAAAGGACATTTTTGTACATATAAGCACAACTATATATTCTCCCCTGTTTGAGAAAATAATTTGGAATAAAATGGAAATTAGATAATGAAACCAAAACCACCTCACACTTAGGCCTTATTTAACTCATAAGCAGTTTCTGTGCACAAG
>NW_027950313.1:0-215 GCF_054177405.1 Leptonychotes weddellii | reverse complement strand
TTATTGTAAAGCCATTGAGTTCCGGGTGGTGGATACAAGTTTCCCAGTCCTCTCATTTTCATGCTAGAACTCAACTTTTATCGTTATTTTCCTCATGTTTGAGAGTCTGTCTCCTGAGCGGTGAAGGCTGAATTGCCATAGTCTGTCAATCATTCTTTCAAGTAAAAGTGATGTTCCATGAGAAAGCAGCTGTTTGCGCCCACAGCTCAAGCGCA
>NW_027950312.1:0-1231 GCF_054177405.1 Leptonychotes weddellii | reverse complement strand
CCAACACCATTTGTTGAAGAGACTGTCTTTTTTCCATTGGACATTCTTTCCTGCTTTGTCAAAGATTAGTTGACCATAGAGTTGAGAGTCCATTTCTGGGCTCTCTATTCTGTTCCACTGATCTATGTGTCTGTTTTTGTGCCAGTAACCATACTGTCTTGATGATTACAGCTTTGTAGTAGAGCTTGACGTCCAAAATTGTGATGCCGCCAGCTTTGCTTTTCTTTTTCAACATTCCTCTGGCTATTTGGGGTCTTTTCTGGTTCCATACAAATTTTAGGATTATTTGTTCCATTTCTTTGAAAAAAGTGGATGGTATTTTGATAGGGATTGCATTAAATGTGTAGATTGCTCTAGGTAGCATAGACATTTTCACAATATTTGTTCTTCCAATCCATGAACATGGAACATTTTTCCATTTCTTTGTGTCTTCCTCAATTTCTTTCATGAGTATTTTATAGTTTTCTGAGTACAGATTCTTTGCCTCTTTGCTTAGATTTATTCCTAGGTATCTTATGGTTTTGGGTGCAGTTATAAATGGGATCGACTCCTTAGTTTCTCTTTCTTCTGTCTTGTTGTTGGTGTATAGGAATGCCACTGATTTCTGTGCATTGATTTTATATCTTGCCACTTTACTGGATTCCTGTATGAGTTCGAGCAGTTTTGGGGTGGAGTCTTTTGGGTTTTCCACATAAAGTATCATATCATCTGCAAAAAGTGAGAGTTTCACTTCTTTGCCAATTCGGATGCTTTTTATTTCTTTTTGTTGTCTGATTGCTGAGGCTAGGACTTTTAGTACTGTGTTGAACAGCAGTGGTGATAGTAGGACATCCCTGCCGTGTTCCTGACCTTAAGGGAAAAGCTCTCAGTTTTTCCCCATTGAGAATAATATTCGCTGTGGGTTTTTCATAGATGGCTTTTATAATACTGAGGTATGTGCCCCTATCCCTACACTGTGAAGAGTTTTGATCAAGAAAGGATGCTGTACTTTGTCAAAAGCTTTTTCTGCATCTATTGAGAGGATCATATGGTTCTTGTTCTTTCTTTTACTAATGTATCGTATCACATTGATTGATTTGTGGATGTTGAACCAACCTTGCAGCCCAGGAATAAATCCCACTTGGTCGTGGTGAATAATCCTTTTAATGTACTGTTGGATCCTATTGGCTAGTATTTTGGTGAGAATTTTTGCATCCGTGTTCATCAGGAATATTGGTCTGTAGTTCTCCTT
>NW_027950311.1:0-215 GCF_054177405.1 Leptonychotes weddellii | reverse complement strand
TGGTAGAATTCCCCTAGGAAGCCATCTGGCCCTGGGCTTTTGTTTTTTGGGAGATTTTTGATGACTGCTTCAATTTCCTTAGTGGTTATAGGTCTGTTCAGGTTTTCTATTTCTTCCTGGTTCAGTTTTGGTAGTTGATACATTTTTTTTTTTTAAAGATTTATTTATTTATTTGACCGAGAGAGACACAGCAAGAGAGGGAACACAAGCAGGAG
>NW_027950310.1:0-215 GCF_054177405.1 Leptonychotes weddellii | reverse complement strand
AAATAGAAATCCTAACGTCTTCATCCTATATACCCTAGTGGGTCACCTTGTAAACCCCGCTATGGAAATGATTTTGGATCCTCAAGTTGGTGCTGATGTAGGAAGTATTGGAATGACCTTGGGGTTGGGGGTGGGGGGCCGCACACCTCTGGTTAGGGACTGGAAAGGAAAGGGTAGCCTCAAGAAGCCTGGGCTGCTCGGACCCCACACATTCC
>NW_027950309.1:0-215 GCF_054177405.1 Leptonychotes weddellii | reverse complement strand
TAATTGTAAGAGCCTAAAACAACAGTTTAGAATCATTTAGCAAGTAGGGGCTTCCTTCCCTTCAAAAAGTTAAATTTGAGGGGCACCTGGGTGGCTCAGATGGTTAAGCATCTGCCTTTAGCTCAGGTCTTGATCTCAGGGTTGTGAGTGCAAGTTGGGCTTGAACCCTGTGTTGGGCTCCATGTTAAAAAAAAAAAAAGAGTGAGAACTTCCAC
>NW_027950308.1:0-215 GCF_054177405.1 Leptonychotes weddellii | reverse complement strand
ACCGCCCTGTCTGCTGTGACCCCTGCTCCCTGCAGGAGGGCTGCTGCCGCCCCATCAGCTGCTGCCCCACGTCCTGCACGGCCGTGGTCTGCCGCCCCTGCTGCTGGGCCTCCACCTGCTGCCAGCCCATCTCTGTGCAGGCGCCCTGCTGCCGCCCCCCCTGCTGCCAGCCTGCCCCCTGCCGCACCACCTGCAGGACCTCCCCCTGCTGCTGA
>NW_027950307.1:0-215 GCF_054177405.1 Leptonychotes weddellii | reverse complement strand
AAGATTTAAGAGATCGATAACACTTTGGGCTGGGCCTTAGTATCTCAGGCCCATTGATCAGGGCCTGAATTTATTCTAAATGCTATTAGCCTTATAAATCAGAAATGGCTCCCATTGCTGTTACATGGGGCCCTAAAAATCCAGTTACAGAGCAAGTGGTCTTGAGATGGTGCGAGTTTAATGAGATGGTGGGGTGGGCCCACCGCCAGAGTATT
>NW_027950306.1:0-215 GCF_054177405.1 Leptonychotes weddellii | reverse complement strand
TTTTAAAAAAACGTTAGAACCATGAGAGACGATGGACTCTGAAAAACAGGCTGGGGGTTCTAGAGGGGAGGGGGGTGGGAGGATGGGTTGGCCTGGTGGTGGGTATTGAGGAGGGCACGTTCTGCATGGAGCACTGGGTGTTATGCACAAACAATGAATCATGGAACACTTCATCTAGAACTAATGATGTAATGTATGGGGATTAACATAAGAAT
>NW_027950305.1:0-215 GCF_054177405.1 Leptonychotes weddellii | reverse complement strand
ACATGTCCATTTCTCATTTTATGTCATATTTGCGTTATGTGTTTTGAAACTATGTTATTAGGTGCACACACATTTTTTTTATTCTTATGTTAATCCCCTACATTACATCATTAGTTTTAGATGTAGTGTTCCATGATTCATTGTTTGTGCATAACACCCAGTGCTCCATGCAGAATGTGCCCTCCTCAATACCCACCACCAGGCTCACCCCTCCG
>NW_027950304.1:0-215 GCF_054177405.1 Leptonychotes weddellii | reverse complement strand
CACCACCCGGAACTCCATGGCTTTACAATAATGTACTGCTAAGCTGGGCGATGACATTAACAAATGTGTGTGATGGAATGTGTCAACATTTGTGAGACATGGATAACTCAGCAAGGCTGTAATGCTCAATGCACAATGTTAACAAAATCATACCAGGGTAGGAGCGCCTGGGTGGCTCGGTAGGTTGAGCATCCAACTCTTGATTTTGGCTCAGG
>NW_027950303.1:0-215 GCF_054177405.1 Leptonychotes weddellii | reverse complement strand
GGGATGGTAAGACAGCAGAAGCAGAAGTGACTGTCCGGAAGGAAGATCTGGGGAAACAGGAGGCAAGGCATGCCCTATGGGGCCACGAGGGAAAGCACCAGGGTACGGGAGCAGAGGGAGGAGGAGGAGGAGAACACAAGAGCCTTCGCTATGGTTCCCACAGCAAAGAACGGGTAAGGCAGGGTAGAGAGGCTCAGGTCTGGCCAGATTCAATC
>NW_027950302.1:0-215 GCF_054177405.1 Leptonychotes weddellii | reverse complement strand
CCATTTGCTGGGTCTTTGTTGAACTATTTCTCTAATTGGCAATTTCTGATAACTCAGCCAGGTGGTTTGGAAATTAACATTTTTTTCTATAAAAAAGAATTTTCAAGTACAAGATGAGCTTTTATAAAATTAGTTTTCCTGGGCGCCTGGGTGGCTCAGTCGTTAAGCGTCTGCCTTCGGCTCAGGTCATGATCCCAGGATCCTGGGATCGAGTC
>NW_027950301.1:0-1231 GCF_054177405.1 Leptonychotes weddellii | reverse complement strand
ATTGCATTACATGTATAGATTGCTTTGGGTAATACATTTTAACAGTGTTTGTTCTCCAATCCATGAGCATGGAAAGCCACTTCATTTCTTTGTTTTGTCTTCAATTTCTTTCAATGTTTTATAGTTTTCAGAGTAAAATTCTTTCACCTCTTTAGTTAGGTTTATTCCTAGGCATTTTATTGTTTTTAGTGCAACTGTAAATGGGATTGTTTTCTTAAATTCTCTTTCTGTTGCTTTATTATTAGTATGTAGAAATGCAATGGATTTCTCCACATTGATTTTGTATCTTGTGACTTTACTGAAGTAATTGATCAGTTCTAGTATTTTCTTGGTGTTTTTTTTTCAGGTTTTCTATATACAGTACCATGTTACCTGCAAATAGCAAAAGTTTTACTACTTCCTTACCAATTCAAATGCCCTTTATTTATTTTTGTTGTCTATTTGCTGTAGCTAAGACTTCTATTTCTATGCTGAATAAAAGTGGTGAGGGTGGACACTGCTGTCTTGTTCCTGACCACAGAAGAAAAATCTCAGTTTTTCCTCATTGAGTATGGTGTTTGTTGTGGGGTTTCATATATAGCTTTTATGATGTCTCTATATATGTTACCTCTAAAGTTACTTTGTGGAAGATTTTTATCATGAATGGATATTGTACCTTGTCAAATGCTTTTTCTGTGTTTTTGAAATAATCATGTGATTTTTAACCTTTCTCTTACTGATTATGTATCATGTTAATTGATGGGTAAATAC
Organism: Leptonychotes weddellii; assembly: GCF_054177405.1. NCBI lineage: Eukaryota > Metazoa > Chordata > Mammalia > Carnivora > Phocidae > Leptonychotes > Leptonychotes weddellii. The sequence continues at coordinate 481 of NW_027950301.1, read as the reverse complement.
CGAACCACACTGGCATCCTGGGAATAAAATGATATTTGTAATGTATTGTTGGATTGTGTTTGCTAGTGTTTCGTTGAGGATTTTTGCATCTATGTTTATCAGAGATATTAGCCTGTAGATCTCTTTTTTAGTGGTTTATTTATCTGGCTCTGGTATCAGGGTAATGCTGGCCTCATAGAATAAATTTGGAAGTTTTCCTTTTCTTCTATTTCTTGGAATCATTTGAAAGGATTAGATGTAACAGGTTTTTTTTTTTTTTAATTTTTGTTAGAATTTACCTGTGATGCCAACTGGTCTTATAATTTTGTTTCTTGGGAGTTTTTTATATTACTGATTCAGTCAACTTGTTGAAATCAATCTATTCAAATTTTCTATTTCTTCCTGCTTCAGTTTTGGTAAGTTATATGTTCCTAGGAATTTACCTATTTTTTTCTGTTTGGGCTAATTTGTCAGCATGTTGCTTTTCATAATATATTCTTAT
>NW_027950300.1:0-215 GCF_054177405.1 Leptonychotes weddellii | reverse complement strand
AGGTGTTCAGAATGGTTTGATCCCTATCCAGCTGAATTCCTGAGAGGAGACGAAATCCAGGTCTCCTACTCCTCTGCCATCTTGCTCCGCGCCCGGTTGTGGGGCTTTTAAGTGAGAAGAGATCATGGTCCAGGGCAGAGTCCTAAGATTCATTTTTATTATTAAGAAGCCACAAGAATGACAATGAATTTTCTTCAGAAACTCTGACACATTAC
>NW_027950299.1:0-215 GCF_054177405.1 Leptonychotes weddellii | reverse complement strand
CGGCGCTGGTCCCGCACCCCCTTCCTTCTCCTGACTGGCAGCAGCTTGGGAACCCCCACGGAGCATGGGTTCTCCCTGAAATGGGCCGGGGGGCTCACAATGAGGAGGTGAAGCCCTGGCCTGGTAGTAAAATGCTTGAGCTGGGCTGCCTGGGGGCTCACAGACCTTGTACTTCTGCTGCTTGGCTGTGGTGTGGGAGAGGGAAGGTGTTGGAT
>NW_027950298.1:0-215 GCF_054177405.1 Leptonychotes weddellii | reverse complement strand
ATCAATGCACAGAAATCAGTGGCATTCCTATACACCAACAACAAGACAGAAGAGAAATTAAGGAGTTGATCCCATTTACAACTGCACCCAAAACCATAAGATACCTAGGAATAAATCTAACCAAAGAGGCAAAAGATCTGTACTTAGAAAACTATAGAATACTCATGAAAGAAAATTGAGGAAGACACAAAGAAATGGAAAAACGTTCCATGCTC
>NW_027950297.1:0-215 GCF_054177405.1 Leptonychotes weddellii | reverse complement strand
TACCCTCCAGTTCCACCCACGTCGTTGCAAATGGCAAGATCTCATTCCTTTTGATGGCTGCATAATATTCCATTGTATATATATACCACATCTTCTTTATCCAGTCATCTGTCGATGGACATCTTGGCTCTTTCCACAGTTTGATGTTTCTTGTGTATATGTGTGTAAATATACACTTACACATACATGTAGATATATATGAGCATGTGTCTACT
>NW_027950296.1:0-215 GCF_054177405.1 Leptonychotes weddellii | reverse complement strand
CCTGCAGGAGTTCATTGCTGTCAGCCAGCTCCGAGGCTCCACCCAGGGCAAGATCCTCTGCTTCTACGGCCCCCCTGGCGTGGGCAAGACCAGCATCGCCCGCTCCATCGCCCGCGCCCTGAACCGCGAGTACTTCCGCTTCAGCGTTGGGGGCATGACGGACGTGGCCGAGATCAAAGGGCACAGGTAGGCCCGGCCCAGCTCCGTCCCTGTGT
>NW_027950295.1:0-215 GCF_054177405.1 Leptonychotes weddellii | reverse complement strand
TTGCTAAGAAAAATATCCAAAACTTGGAAATAATGGGCAAAAGTGAGTGGCATGTCCTTTTGATATTACAGCGGGATATTGTTTAGCAGGCCCACCCAAGGATTTATTTAGGAAAATGTACCTGGTTTGGCCCATGGTTACCACTATTTGAAAGTTCCAGACTTAAAGAAGTTACATGTTAACTTGAAGACTTTTGTCCGGTAGAAATGCAAACA
>NW_027950294.1:0-215 GCF_054177405.1 Leptonychotes weddellii | reverse complement strand
CTCCGTGTCTGGTTGGGAGGGTGGCTCTGGGTCTGGTTGGGAGAGGTGGTTCCGTGTCTGGCTGGGAGGGTGGCTCCGTGTCTGGCTGGGAGGGTGGCTCTGTCTCTGGTTGGGAGGGTGGCTCCGTCTGGTTGGGAGGGTGGCTCCGTGTCTGGTTGGGAGGGTGGCTCCATGTCTGGTTGGGAGAGGTGGTTCCGTGTCTGGCTGGGAGGGCG
>NW_027950293.1:0-215 GCF_054177405.1 Leptonychotes weddellii | reverse complement strand
TGCCTGGGTGGCTCAGACGTTAAGCGTCTGCCTTCAGCTCAGGTCATGATCCCAGGGTCCTGAGATTGAGCCCCACATCGGGCTCCCTGCTCCGTGGGAAGCCTGCTTCTCCCTCTCCCACTCCCCCTGCTTGTGTTCCCTCTCTCGCTGTGTCTCTCTCTGTCAAATAAATAAATAAAATCTTTAAAAAAAAAAAAAAAACTAAAACACATCAC
>NW_027950292.1:0-215 GCF_054177405.1 Leptonychotes weddellii | reverse complement strand
TTCCACATACTGTTCTGTGTAAGCAATTAAGCTGCAGGAGGGAAGCAAAGAACGCCACTGATTTCCTGTAAAAACTTGTATTCTCTTTTACACAAACATTCTGTCTTTATATAATTCTAAGTTAAAGAGAAAAAACACCTTTACTCCCAATTCTGGGACAAATCCAACTGTTTCCTTCTCATGACGAATGTATCATTTTTGCATTATGCAGTCAT
>NW_027950291.1:0-1231 GCF_054177405.1 Leptonychotes weddellii | reverse complement strand
AAAAGAACGGTAGAACAGATCAACGAAACTAGGAGCTGGTTCTTTGAAAGAATTAACAAGATTGATAAACCCCTGGCCAGACTTATCAAAAAGAAAAGAGAAATGACCCAAATAAATGAAATCATGAATGAAAGAGGAAAGATCACAACCAACACCAAAGAAATACAAACAATTATAAGAACACATTATGAGCAACTCTATGCCAGAAAATTAGATAATCTAGAAGAAATGGATGCATTCCTAGAGATGTTTCAACTACCAAAACTGAACCAGGAAGAAAAAGAAAACCTGAACAGACCTATAACCACTAAGGAAATTGAAGCAGTAGTCAAAAATCTCCCAACAAACAAAAGCCCAGGGCCAGATGGCTTCCCAGGGGAATTCTACCAAACATTTCAAGAAGAATTAATACCTATTCTTCTGAAACTGTTCCAAAAAATAGAAATGGAAGGAAAACTTCCAAACTCGTTTATGAGGCCATCATTACCTTGACCCCCAAACCAGACAAAGACCCCATCAAAAAGGAGAATTACAGACCAATATCCTTGATGAACTAGGATGCAAAAATTCTCACCAAAATACTAGCCAATAGGATCCAACAGTACATTAAAAGGATTATTCACCATGACCAAGTGGGATTTATCCCTGGGCTGCCAGGTTGGTTCAACACCTGCAAATCAATCAATGTGCTACAATACATTAATAAAAGAAAGAACAAGAACCATAGGATCCTCTCAATAGATGTAGAAAAAGCATTTGACAAAGTACAGCATCCTTTCTGGATCAAAACTCTACAGAGTATAGGGATAGAGGGTACATACCTCAATACCATAAAAGCCATCTATGAAAAACCCACAGCCAATATCATTTTCAATGGGGAAAAACTGAGAGCTTTCCCACTAAGGTCAGGAACACAGCAGGGATGTCCACTCTCACCACTGCTATTCAACCTAGTATTAGAAGTCCTAGCCACAGCAATCAGACAACAAAAAGAAATAAAAGGCATCCAGATAGGCAAAGAAGTCAAACTCTCACTCTTTGCAGATGATATGATATTTTATGTGGAAAACCCAAAAGACTCCACCCCAAAACTGCCAGAACTCATACAGGAATTCAGTAAAGTGGCAGGATATAAAATCAATGCACAGAAATCAGTGGCATTCCTATACACCAACAACAAGACAGAAGAAAGAGAAATTAAGGAGTCGATCCCCTTTACATTGCACCCAAA
>NW_027950290.1:0-215 GCF_054177405.1 Leptonychotes weddellii | reverse complement strand
TCCTTCCTTAGAAGTAAAAGAACTTACCTACTGAGCTCTTAAAGCATTCAATGGGATACAGAGATAACACACCATGGTCATGCCACCTAAGGGATATTTGTATAAAATGTAATAGTTTTTCATAGCTAATGAGATTCTAAATCCAACTTCTGGAAATCAAAACCATTACTGTTCTCCCATTTGGTCCTCTGTTTTATTGTATATAGTTGTTGATA
>NW_027950289.1:0-215 GCF_054177405.1 Leptonychotes weddellii | reverse complement strand
GAAATAAGTCAAGCCGAGAAAGTCAATTATCATATGGTTTCACTTATTTGTGGAACTTAAGGAATAGCATGGAGGACATTAGGAGAAGAAAGGGGAAGATGAAGACGGGGGGGAATTGGAGGGACAGATGAACCATGAGACACTATGGACTCTGAGAAACAAACTGAGGGTTTTAGAGGGGAGGGGTGTGGGGGGATGGATTAGCCCGGTGATGG
>NW_027950288.1:0-215 GCF_054177405.1 Leptonychotes weddellii | reverse complement strand
GAAGATTGGGAACCAGAGTCTAAAATGCATGATATAAATGGGAGAAACAAAAGGCCCTAAAAATAACCATGTTTAGTTACATTGGAATTAAGGGGGAAAAATTTATCTCTTGATCAGGAGTCAGCAAACTTTCTGTAAAGGTTCAGACAGTAAATAGTTTAGGCTTTGTGGGAATATGGTCTCTGTAACAACTAGTTACCTCTGCCATTGTAGCG
>NW_027950287.1:0-215 GCF_054177405.1 Leptonychotes weddellii | reverse complement strand
CACTGCCCCGCCCCCACAGTCTTACCCTCCACCTCTGGGTGCTTCATGAGCAGCAGGAAGCCGTACCGCAGGGTTGTGCTGACCGTCTCAGTGCCCGCAAAGAAGAGGTTCAGTGTGGTCAGCACCAGGTTCTTCATGTAGAACTCCGTGTTGGGGTTGTTCTGCTCCTGAAGGGAGAGAGGCCTTCAGGCCAGGCCCATTTCCCTCAGGGCTCT
>NW_027950286.1:0-215 GCF_054177405.1 Leptonychotes weddellii | reverse complement strand
AGTGACCGCGACACTATGTCCATTTACCCTCTGTCACTTCACATAGTTACAGAACGTTTTACTTAGCGGCTTTCAAACACGCAACACGGCCTGATGAAGCGTGGCCGTGGCACCCCAGGGCCTGTCTGTTGTAGGCGCAAACCTCTGACCCTCTGGCAGAGATTCCGGCTCTGCCCGCTGGGGGCCAGGACTCTCCCGCACAAGAGGTGCGGGCG
>NW_027950285.1:0-215 GCF_054177405.1 Leptonychotes weddellii | reverse complement strand
AAGAGCAGCACGTGCGGAGGTCCTGAGGCAGGAATGTCTCCTGGCAGATGGAAGAAATAGAATGATGGTGGGGCTGAAGATTGTTGAGGTGTGGAGTGATGTAGTGCTAGAAGGTGTGGTGAGAGATTAACTAGGACAAGATCATGGGGGGCTTTATGGGCTGTGGAAGGATTCTTTGTTGTTGTTGTTGTTTTGTTTCATTTTTGTTTTTAAGC
>NW_027950284.1:0-215 GCF_054177405.1 Leptonychotes weddellii | reverse complement strand
TTATACGGACATAAAGCCTCCTTTAGGGTTACTAGGGAAGCTCCAGAAATATTTTTTTCTCGATTTACTTAGTTGCAGAAAAGGTCAGTTTTGTTTAACAATGTACCTACAACACTTATAACAATTACTGGCATGTAGTAACATGTGCTTAATAAACATTTGCTAATCACTGACTGAACAAAAAAACATGGCAGCCAATGTTTCTTAGGTAACAG
>NW_027950283.1:0-215 GCF_054177405.1 Leptonychotes weddellii | reverse complement strand
GCAGCTGAGATGTGCGGCCTTTCCTCACAAACTCCACGACCACTTGGGACTATCAACATGCTGTGTGTAAACAGAGCAGCCATCCTGGGACCGTCCTCTGCTTCCCCTTTCCAGTACCCAGGAATTGTGGGGCTCACTAATCAAGCACTTAACATGCCATGTAACCTTTCGCTTCTTGATCCTGAAACCTATCCAGGCAATAAATCCTTGGCCTT
>NW_027950282.1:0-215 GCF_054177405.1 Leptonychotes weddellii | reverse complement strand
TGGTGACATCACGCCCGGCGTCAGGAGGCGGCGGGGTAGAAGGGCCGGGACAGGAGCTGCGCAACTGCAGAGCCAGCCCTGCTCCGCCGCCAGGGCCGACTAGGGGGGCGGTAACCAGGTCAGGACATGTTTTAATGCAAGGTGACAAAGCAAGGATGCGAACCTAGTGAGGAACGGAGCAGAGAGGGGGATCCCGCGGGACATGTTACCGAGAG
>NW_027950281.1:0-215 GCF_054177405.1 Leptonychotes weddellii | reverse complement strand
TCTGCTGTTGTTGGATGATGTAATGCATAGGTGTGAGTTGTATCCAGTTGATTGATAATGTTGGTGCATTAACCTGGATCCTTACTGAATTTCTGTCTGATCATTCTGTCCATTTCTGATACAGTGATATTGAAGTCTGCAACTATGATAGTGGAGTTATCTATTTCTCCTTGGCAGTTCTATTAGGTTTTGCTTCACAGAGTTTGGTGCTCTGT
>NW_027950280.1:0-1231 GCF_054177405.1 Leptonychotes weddellii | reverse complement strand
GGATATTTATTAAATAAATGAACACATGCTTTTTTCATATTTTTGTCCTTTATTTATTTATTTATTTTTTATCGTGGAATGGATCACCACCTGTCATAGTTTATTTTTGTTTTGTTTTTTTTCCCCCACTAGAATGACACCTTCTGGGAGTAGAAATTTTGGTTTTGTTTACTACTGTATACATACATCCCTTCTAAAATACCACACTATCCACCCAAGTGCTTAATACAATATATGTTGTGTGTCACAGCAGAACTCTAGGACTTTGTAAGGATTAAGAATCTACATAGGCATTTCTGCTGCTAACTTTATTATGTCATTCCTGTTTGTGTATGTGTGCACGCATGCATGTGTGTGTGTGCGTGTGTGCGTGTGTTGGTGGCAGGAAGAGACAAAGGCCTGTAAACAGGTTGTTGTGTCAGAATATGGAAAAATGCACCAGTTTTTGAAGGAGGAGGAACAGCTACAGCTCCAGTTACTGGAAAAGGAGGAAAGAGAGAACATGAAGAAATTAAGGGACAATGAGATCAAGCTGACCCAACAAATAAGAAGCCTGAGCAAAATGATTGAACAGATAGAGTCCACGTGTCAGAGCTCCATTATAGAATCGTTTGAGGTAAGAATATTGGGAAAAATCAACGGAATAACAACAACAACAACATGTAGTAACCCATACTTTTTCAAGCCACGCAAAGTAAGTTTTTCTTTATTTCCCTGAGAAACTAAGTTCCGGTCCCCAAATAGTTTTCCTTAAGAATTAACGTTCTATAGTATAAATAAAGTCTTGAAGAGACAGAGAAAAAACAAATCCAGTGGAATACCTAGCCAAACCAACCCTGATGATGACTCTAATTTCTGCTCTGTCTGCAACTTCAGCTTCTTCAGTTATTTTCAGTCGAAGGAGCATGTCCTAGGTGTTGCTGCCACCTTACATTTTTTTTTTATTTTATTTTATTTATTTATTTGAGAGAGAGAGAATGAGAGACAGAGAGCATGAGAGGGAGGAGGGTCAGAGGGAGAAGCAGACTCCCCGCCGAGCAGGGAGCCCGATGCGGGACTCGATCCCGGGACTCCAGGATCATGACCTGAGCCGAAGGCAGTCGCCCAACCGACTGAGCCACCCAGGCGCCCCGCCACCTTACATTTCATCTTCACAAAGACCCGATGAAGTTAATTGCTGTTCCATGCACTACAGGTTTGCTGTCTACGATGCGGGTTTATAGCGGCACTC
>NW_027950279.1:0-215 GCF_054177405.1 Leptonychotes weddellii | reverse complement strand
TGTCAAATAAATAAATAAATAAAATTTTCCAAAAAAAAGATGTAAAGAAAACAGTAACTTCCAGCTAGCTACCAATTCTTTCCAGCTCCATACGAAATCTCCAGTATGTTAAAGAAATGCCAACATTTTCTTTTTTCTTTTCTTTTTTTTTAAAGATTTTATTTATTTATTTGAGAGAGAGAATGAGAGAGAGAGAGAGAGAGCATGAGAGGGGG
>NW_027950278.1:0-215 GCF_054177405.1 Leptonychotes weddellii | reverse complement strand
ATGGAACACTTCATCGAGAACTAATGATGTAATGTATGGGGATTAACATAAGAATAAAAAAAATAAAATAAAATAAAATAAAATAATATTTTTAAAATCTTAAATTATGTTTGAACAGAGTATTTTTCTAATAAAGCACTTTAACTAATGTTGAAGGCAGTACTGAAATGCAATTTGCCTTGTTTCTGAGGATCCTGGATATCTGACTTCTATTA
>NW_027950277.1:0-215 GCF_054177405.1 Leptonychotes weddellii | reverse complement strand
TTCCACATACTGTTCCGTGTAAGCAATTAAGCTGCAGGAGGGAAGCAAAGAACGCCACTGATTTCCTGTAAAAACTTGTATTCTCTTTTACACAAACATTCTGTCTTTATGTAATTCTAAGTTAAAGAGAAAAAACACCTTTACTCCCAATTCTGGGACAAATCCAACTGTTTCCTTCTCATGACGAATGTATCATTTTTGCATTATGCAGTCAT
>NW_027950276.1:0-215 GCF_054177405.1 Leptonychotes weddellii | reverse complement strand
TCCATCAAGTCTATTTAAAAAAAAATGGAGGCAGAGTTAACATTACTGATGAAGGTTAGTTTTTATGTGAGCAACTATACATTTGAATATGAAGCATATTTTGTCATGATTTTTGCACTGCTACTGTTAAAAAGCAAAACTGTATAAATTTGAAGATCAAAGTGGCTTTATTCAATGATTCGTTAATTGGGCAGCATCCCATCTAGCAAATAGAA
>NW_027950275.1:0-215 GCF_054177405.1 Leptonychotes weddellii | reverse complement strand
TAAATGAAAGCTTGCGCTCTGTAATTCCATTGCTTAAACACAAGATGATCTGTCTCGGCACTAATATCAGTTGCTTTCTGTCAGTTGGCACAGGTGGGATTATTAAATAAAGTAGTTGGACACGATTTTTTAGGGAAAAGATCAGCATAATATAACTCTTGTTGACTGTCATGGGCCTGCACTTTTTCTATTTTTTTTTCTTATTAATGTTTTGA
>NW_027950274.1:0-215 GCF_054177405.1 Leptonychotes weddellii | reverse complement strand
AGAACGAGCAGGGGGAAGGGACAGAGGGAGAAGCAGACTCCCCACTGAGCAGAGAGCCCAACGTGGGGCTTGATCCCAGGGCTCTGGGATCATGACCTGAGCTGAAGGCAGGTGCACAACCAACTGAGCCACCCAGGTGCCCCAAATTATTTTCTTATACGTGTCTTTCAGATAAGCTCTGCCAATAGTATTGATGCCTATAGCTAATCTTGAAA
>NW_027950273.1:0-215 GCF_054177405.1 Leptonychotes weddellii | reverse complement strand
AAAAAAAAAAAAAGTTCTAGCAGGGGCGAGTGCTAAGGTCTGAGAACCATGGACCTCCCCATGTCCTAGACCACATAGGACCACATAGAGATTTTTCTGTGATTTTGTATGACTTCTAGGAGATCAGAGAAAACCCTGGAAGTGGATCAGTATTGGACTTTCCACACACCAAGCTATAGTGGTTATGATTTGGAGTTAATTTTCTTTTTTTTTTT
>NW_027950272.1:0-215 GCF_054177405.1 Leptonychotes weddellii | reverse complement strand
CTTAACCAACTGAGCCACCCAGGCGCCCGAAACGTATTATTTTAAAAAGTAATTTACCTCCTAATAATTGCTATCCCAGAAAGTATCTTTTTTTTTTTTGAACTCTTTTAAATTTTATTATGTTATGTTAGTCACCACACAATACATTAGTTTTTGATGTGGTGATCCATGATCCATTGTTTTCGTATCTTTCAAGGGTTTTAAAAATACCTTCC
>NW_027950271.1:0-215 GCF_054177405.1 Leptonychotes weddellii | reverse complement strand
GGTAGGGAAGGACCCAAGGGAGAAGCCGTGGTGGCCGGATTCAGCCCCGGGGAGGCGAGTGTTTCTACCGCCTCGATAATCCACTTGTGACCGTACCTGAAATCATATTGATCGGTTGGAGCTTGGCTTCATGCCAGCAAGACAGCAGCAGGACAAACAGGGTCACTCCTCTGTTCCCTGCCATGTTCTCTCCAGCCGACGGAGGAAGACCTTCC
>NW_027950270.1:0-215 GCF_054177405.1 Leptonychotes weddellii | reverse complement strand
CCATTATGAGTTGGGAGCACAAAGAGCTGTTGCCTCAAGCGTATTAAGATTGGAATTGAATTTCTGAGTCCCCCACCTTAAGTTGATATTCCTCAAAAAAGCACACGTTTAGTTAAAGTTCATTTTTAAAAAAGCCTTTTTGTGAGCCCAAGAAAGTAAATTATTTTTATCCCCCAGTAATCAATTTGAAAATGAATTAGTGAAAATGTGTTATT
>NW_027950269.1:0-1231 GCF_054177405.1 Leptonychotes weddellii | reverse complement strand
GTCTATCCAACAAGAAGATCTAACAATTGTAAATATCTATGCCCCTAACATGGGAGCAGCCAATTATATAAGGCAATTAATAACAAAAGCAAAGAAACACATCGACAACAATACAATAATAGTGGGGGACTTTAACACCCCCCTCACTGAAATGGACAGATCATCTAAGCAAAAGATCAACAACGATATAAAGACTTTAAATGACACACTGGACCAAATGGACTTCACAGACCTACTCAGAATATTCCATCCCAAAGCAACGGAATACACATTCTTCTCTAGTGCCCATGGAACATTCTCCAGAACAGATCACATCCTAGGTCATAAATCAGGTCTCAACGGGTACCAAAAGATTGGGATCATTCCCTGCCTATTTTCAGACCACAATGCTTTGAACCTAGAACTCAATCCCAAGAGGAAAGTCGGAAAGAACTCAAATACATGGAGGCTAAAGAGCATCCTACTGAAGAATGAATGGGTCAACCAGGAAATTAAAGAAGAATTAAAAAAATACATGGGGGCGCCTGGGTGGCTCAGTTGGTTAAGCGACTGCCTTCGGCTCAGGTCATGATCCTGGAGTCCCTGGATCAAGTCCCGCATCGGGCTCCCTGCTCGGCGGGGAGCCTGCTTCTCCCTCTGACCCTCCCCACTCTCATGTGCTCTCTCTCTCATTCTCTCTCTGTTAAATAATTAAATAAAATCTTTAAAAAAAATAAAAATTAAAAAAATAAAAAAATACATGGAAACCAATGAAAATGAAAACACAACTATTCAAAATCTTTGGGATGCAGCAAAGGCAGTCCTAAGAGGAAAGTATATAGCAATACAAGCCTTTCTCAGGAAACAAGAAAGGTCTCAAGTACACAACCTAACCCTACACCTAAAGGAGCTGGAAAAAGAACAGCAAATAAAGCCTAAACCCAGCAGGAGAAGAGAAATAATAAAGATCAGAGCAGAAATCAATGAAATAGAACAGATCAATGACACTAGGAGCTGATTCTTTGAAAGAATTAATAAGATTGATAAACCCCTAACTAGACTTATCAGAAAGAAAAGAGAAATGACCCAAATAAATAAAATCATGAATGAAAGAGGAGAGATCACAACCAACACCAAAGAAATACAAACAATTATAGGAACATATTATGAGCAACTATATGCCAGCAAATTAGATAATCTGGAAGAAATGGATGCATTCCTAGAGATGTATCAACTACCAAAACTGAACCAT
>NW_027950268.1:0-215 GCF_054177405.1 Leptonychotes weddellii | reverse complement strand
ATAAGGCTTTTCAGTGGGACATTGTGGCCCCAGAGACACTCATCAGAGGACTGTGGAACAACATGAGCAGTTCCCAGAAAGCCATCAGGCTTGGAGGGCAGGAAGTCTCTCCACAATGCATGCCATTTCTCCATCTAGGAAAAGACTCATGTCCAAAGATGTGTTCTGCACCACTCTTAGACCCTGGCAGTGTTTTCTTTCTTTTTTTTTTTTTT
>NW_027950267.1:0-215 GCF_054177405.1 Leptonychotes weddellii | reverse complement strand
TGAGATGGAGCTTGAGCTCAGCGGGGAGTCTGCTTGAGACTCTCCCTCTCCCCCTATCCCTCCCTGCTGTGCTCGCTCTCTCATTCTCTCTCTCTCTCTCTCCAAAATAAATAAATAAATCTTTAAAAAGTAAAATAAAAAGATGTGTCTGAAAGAAGTGGAGTGGACAGATGAGGAGGTGGGAAGAAGGTAAGGCTGGAGAATGAGGGTGCTCT
>NW_027950266.1:0-215 GCF_054177405.1 Leptonychotes weddellii | reverse complement strand
GATGGGTTAGCCTGGTGGTGGGTATTGAGGAGGGCACATTCTGCATGGAGCACTGGGTGTTATGCACAAACAATGAATCATGGAACACTTCATCTAAAACTAATGATGTAATGTATGGGGATTAACATAACAATTAAAAAAAAAAAGAAAATTAAATGATGAAATGTATGTCAAACCTTTAGCACAATTCCAACATTAGTCAACAAACATTTATT
>NW_027950265.1:0-215 GCF_054177405.1 Leptonychotes weddellii | reverse complement strand
CGCCTGGGTGGCTCATTCGGTTAAGCGACTGCCTTCGGCTCAGGTCATGATCCCAGGGTCCTGGGATCGAGTCCCGCATCGGGCTCCCTGCTCTGCGGAGAGCCTGCTTCTCCCTCTCCCACTCCCCCTGCTTGTGTTCCCTCTCTCGCTGTGTCTCTCTCTGTCAAATAAATAAATAAAATCTTTAAAAAAAAAAAAAAGTGTTAAAATAAAAG
>NW_027950264.1:0-215 GCF_054177405.1 Leptonychotes weddellii | reverse complement strand
TATACCATTTATTTTATTTAGATGTAGTCCCTCATTTCCTGTTTTCTTTGCTCGTTACTCCTTCCGCATCTCAGGTCTTCCTTATGGGATTACTTTCTTTTGTCTGTGGGAAATCTTTTAGAATTAAATGAGGATCTGCTGGGGACAAATTCTTACTGTTTTGGAAGTGTCTTTATTCAATGCTTCTTTCCCTTTCTCTATTTCTTTCTTCTTTT
>NW_027950263.1:0-215 GCF_054177405.1 Leptonychotes weddellii | reverse complement strand
CATGGAACACTTCATATAGAACTAATGATGTAATGTATGGGGATTAACATAAGAATAAAAAAAAAATTGTATGTAAAAAAAAAAAAAATATTGACCATGGTTAGTAATCAAAGTAATCTTATGAGATAATTTCTCATTTAATAATGAAATAAAAATAAAATGATATATACCTAAAATATATAAATATTAAAATTTTTATATGTATTATATATGTA
>NW_027950262.1:0-215 GCF_054177405.1 Leptonychotes weddellii | reverse complement strand
AAGCCACATCCTGCCTGGAAGGGCTTCCTTTCCCTTTCTCCCTCCTTTCAGTCCTTGCCTCCTGGGGACATGGGGAAAGAGTCCTGGTACTGAGAAGGGGGCCTCAGTCCTGGGGTAACTCTCGCCTAGTCAGTCAGACACCTTACGGGATTGAGTAGTGGGCTTCTCTCTTGTGACCCAGAGGGCCTTGCAGCTAAATGCTGCCGGAAGAAGAG
>NW_027950261.1:0-215 GCF_054177405.1 Leptonychotes weddellii | reverse complement strand
TCACACCGGGATTCTATTTCATTTAGTTCAACCTACCAAAGAAAAATAAAGACATTTAGTAATATAAAACAATCAGCTATATTATGCAGCCATCAAAAGGAATGAGATCTTGCCATTTGCAACGACGTGGATGGAACTGGAGGGTATTATGTTGAGTGAAATAAGTCAAACAGAGAAAGACATGTATCATATGATCTCACTGATATGAGGAATTC
>NW_027950260.1:0-215 GCF_054177405.1 Leptonychotes weddellii | reverse complement strand
GTGGAGCAGGGAGCCTGATACGGGGCTCGATCCCAGGACCCTGGGACCATGACCCGAGCCGAAGGCAGACGCTTAACCGACTGAGCCACCCAGGTGCCCCAGCATTGGACTTTTGATTTCAGCTCAGGTCATGATCTCAGGGTTGTGAGATCAAGCCCCGCATTGGGCTCGCATTGGACGTGGAGCCTATTTAAGATTCTCTGCAAGATGCCTCA
>NW_027950259.1:0-215 GCF_054177405.1 Leptonychotes weddellii | reverse complement strand
TTCCTGGAGCCCAGATACCTATCTTTGGCATCTGAAAGTTGATACACGTCAAGGATTCTTGGCCAGTATAGAAGAATTAGGAAATGGATTCAGTAAAATGTAAGCGGTTATCAACTTTCCAGATTGTTCTCGGGCAGAAGAGGAGCCACAATGATCAATCTGTTCTGAGTCCTCAAAGCCAGCCCGGAAAATGCAGGTGCTGATTCCTTTGACAT
>NW_027950258.1:0-1231 GCF_054177405.1 Leptonychotes weddellii | reverse complement strand
CAGAAATGGACCCTCAACTCTATGGTCAACTCATCTTTGACAAAGCAGGAAAGAATGTCCAATGGAAAAAAGACAGTCTCTTCAACAAATGGTGTTGGGAAAATTGGATAGCCACATGCAGAAGAATGTAACTGGACCATTTCCTTACACCACACACAAAAATAGACTCCAAATGGTTGAAAGACCTCAATGTGAGACAGGAGTCCATCAAAATCCTAAAGGAGAACACAGGCAGCAACCTCTTCGACCTCAGCCGCAGCAACTTCTTCCTAGAAACATCGCCAAAGGCAAGGGAAGCAAAGGCAAAAATGAACTATTGGGACTTCATCAAGATAAAAAGCTTTTGCACAGCAAAAGAAACAGTCAACAAAACCAAAAGACAACTGACAGAATGGGAGAAGATATTTGCAAATGACGTATCAGATAAAGGGCTAGTATCCTAAATTTATAAAGAACTTATCAAACTCAACACCCGAAGAACAAAGAATCCAGTAAACCTCCAAAATTATTCCAAGTCATATTAAAGAGAGTGAAGTCAAACGGATTTTTATGTTTGTCAATAAACCTCAAAAATTATTCCAAGTCATATTACAGAGAGTGAAGTCAAAGGGATTTTTATGAAGAACAAAGAATCCAATCAAGAAATGGGCAGAAGACATGAACAGACATTTGTCCAAAGAAGACATCCAAATGTCCAACAGACACATGAAAAAGTGCTCAACATTGCTTGGCATCAGGGAAATCCAAATCAAAACCTCAATGATATACCACCTCACACCAGTCAGAATGCCTAAAATTAACAAGTCAGGAAATGACAGATGTTGGTGGGGATGCGGAGAAAGGGGAACCCTCCTACACTGTTGGTGGGAATGCAAGCTGGTGCACCCACTCTGGAAAACAGTATGTAGGTCCCTCAAAAAGTTGAAAATAGAGCTACCATATGATCCAGCAATTGCACTACTGGGTATTTACCCCAAAGATACAAAAGTAGGGATCCAAAGGTGTACATGCACCCCGATGTTTATAGCAGTAATGTCCACAATAGCCAAACTGTGGAAAGAGCCAAGATGTCCATCGACAGATGAATGGATAAAAAAGATGTGATATATATATATATGTGTGTGTGTATATATATATATATATATATATATATATACACACACACAATGGAATATTATGCAGCCATGAAAAGGAACGAGATCTTGCCATTTGCATCGACGTGGATGGAACT
>NW_027950257.1:0-12496 GCF_054177405.1 Leptonychotes weddellii | reverse complement strand
AAAAAAAAAAAAATCATCCGATTCCTATTTTACTAATTCTGTCGAATCTCGCACCTGCTGGCCTCTCTGCTCCCCTTCTGTCTTTGTGGTTTACAGCTTTTCTGTTCTATTACTGTCATTTTAGTAGTTTCAGGAAGGAAGAAGATAAATGTGTGTCAATATACCATGTTTAACAGGAAATTCATACTCTCTTCTAGCTTGCTCTTCTCACCAAATGTACAGTGAACATCTTTCCATGTCAATAAAAATGTTGCAATGTTATTTTTAGTGGCTAATATTCCATTTTGTGACTACACTACAATTTATTTGACCGATACCTGGTTGCTAGACCTCTAAGGTGGTCTCTTTCTTTTTTGTTGTTAAAAATTCCACTGTGATGAGGATCCTTACAACTTGATCTTTTGCAAATATCCTTAATTATATCCTGTGTCCTGTTGGAGTGGAAGTAGTCAAATGGTATGTCCATTTCTAAGGCTTTCTGATACTTATGTGAATAACTTACTATTAAAAATAAGTAAAGTCAGGTTAACACATAAACACACACAGAGAGAGAGACACCACTAAACCTTACTCATCAATCTGGTAAGGATTTGATTGGAAAAAAGTCTGAAACTGGTCTACTGATTTCAGTAACTCCTGGGGCTAATATCCCTATTACCTGTGATAATAAAGACCTGGCTATATAAGATTATTGAACCAAGAAATAAAAACAGGCTGCTGATGTTTTAGTATATACATAGATATGGACATATAGAACACACGCACACACACACATTTTAATACTAACCTACTTATAATCATAGCTGTTATGACAGGCTCCCAGCCTGAGTGGAGAACTGTCCTTGTGGCTGGATGTTTGGCAGCTATTATAATCCAGATAGGAGTTAGAGCCAAGAAAAAGACACCAACTAACGGAGAAATGTAGTAATAGTTGTCTAAAATTAAAAAAGAGATAACATTTCAATCTCTCTTCTAATCATGTAGCAAATGTAGATATTAAAAGTACAAGTTTCCTGGGAGATAGGATATTATCCAACATATTCACAGGCTATATATTTTCTCTAAACTTCACACAAATTTAAAACTATAGATAAGGTAAAAATATTAAATACTGTAACTGAAAACGAGTACATTAATTCAATAAACGTTTATTGAAATAGCTATCTGAGCTGGATGAGAATTGCACTAATAACAGTAAGGGCAACAACAGTAAAAAAGCCAACATTTATTTGGCTATTATTTACCAAGTACTGTGCTAAATGCTTTTTAGGCATCATCTCATGTGACCGTCCTCACAAGTATGAGGTAGATACAGCCATTTCTATTTTATGGAGAAACTGAAGCTTAGGAGCTTAAGAATACGGCTAAGAATAGCAAGAGTCAGGAGAAGGCAGCATCTGACACCAAAGTTAGTAACTCTTAACTCTAAAGTCAAATGGGATATTATTTTTACCCACAAGGATCTTTATAGTACAAGCATTCCAAGGAATACTGGCCAATCAATTGATAATAGATATCCCCCCAATACTAAAGAGTGTTCCAAGCTCCAAAATAAAATAGAAAAACTAAGTTTAATAAAGGTAAACACCTCTCTTCACTGCTGAACTTCTCAGAACCCTTCATAAGCTAAGATAGAACACAGTACAATGTGTTAACCATAGTTTGGCCAGACCACCTAGTTTCCACATCTCGGTGTTATAACCTACCTTGGACAAGAAATTTCACTTCTATAAACTTCAATTTCCTTATGTATAAAATGGCAATAATAACAGTACCTATTTCATGGAGTTATTGTGAGTCTTAAAATAATGAGTACATGTAAGTAGAATAGTACCCAGGCAGCTAGCTAACATTCACGGAACACTTACTATCATCATAATTGCCATTGCCACTGTCATTAACATCTTGCTATTTGGAACACACTGAGATAGCAGACTGCCAGGACTTTTTTATAACCCCTTTGTGGTAAACTGTCTTACTTGATCACAATTATTCATTCTCTCTCCATTCTTGTTATGTTTCCCTATAGAGTGAATATATTTCTCTGCCTCATTGACTTTGGGCTTAGCTCTTTGTCTTGCTTTGTAGACATGCTGTATGTCACCTCTGAACAAAATTTTAAGTGCTTTCAGAAATGACTAGAATAGATAGAGATATATGGGTAGATATTAGCAGTCTTCAGACACTAGACAACAAGCACTGCAAGACTGTGATCCTTGAGAGAAGGGAAAGAAATGAGATAAGCCCTATGACAGCCTCAGCTTTTTGACTAAAGCTGTGTCCCAGACCACAGTGCAGGAAGGGAAAACTCCAGCAGAGTAAGGCTAGGGCAGCAGGAATTTATAGGATAAAATACTGCAGAAGAGGAAGCTCTCAGAGACAGAGCTTGTGAACTGAATACTAAGCCATGCATGCATATGGTTAACTCCACAAGGCTAGGTCAAGAATAATTGTGTAGTTGTAAGCTGAAAAATTCCCAGAGTTTACAGAGGACTGGAAGTCATTCAAAAGCCAATCCTGTAGAGAGGAGAGGCCTCTTCAAACATTGAGAACATTCATTAAAGACCTGAGAAGAGTCACATCTTAGTAGTAGGACCAGCCCTAGTGTAAAGTCTACTCAAGATTGGCTCCATAAAGCTTGAAACCAAGACTTGTAAGGCTCAAGCTAATCTACAATTAACTGCCTACAAGAACAAAGTCAAACACGTTGTAAAGAAAAACAAAACAATTGAGCACTTAATGTTATTACATTCACAATGTCTAGCATCCAACCAAAAATTATTTTGAAGTGTCTGGAATAATATTTAGTCACATTTACAAACTTAGTTAAATACCCTAAGACATTCTATTGACCATAGACATTTCTCATGTCTCTCAAAAGTTTCCAAGTACTTAAGATAATCTTTATAAATCTAATAAATTAAATGTACAAATATGGCAAGTCTTTAAGTTTTCATAAATATTCATATAATGCATACAATTTTGGAATATTTATATTTAAAAGTCACAAGAATAAGTCAATTACTTAATTACAAATTTAAGATAGAATTAGAAGACTGACATGTTTCTCTGATGGGCTAAGTTACAAGTATATTTGAAAATATATGTTTTGCCTCTTTAGCATAAAACCATTAATACCATGAATTTGATTCTCAAATATTTTTATACTTAATTCTAAATATCCCCAGGAATAAAATCTGCCTACCCCTTCTTGAAAGAGTAACACCATCCCAAAACATTTTTGGTAATATCATTTTAGCTGATCAAGGTGTTACTAAATTTTTCTGAAACCTCACAAAATTCTTCAATCTTTATCCAGAATCTTATCTTTGATTGAACTTTGTATTTCCTCATCTTAAGATATTTAAAGATCTCTCACCTATGACTAAAAATGTTTGAACCAGCTAGAAACTCAGAAAAGTAAGGATGGAACAGCTAAAGTGGTTCAAATTGCTGTGATTCCATTTAACTGCCAAACATAATAGCCACCTTTCTGATTCATGGCTTGTACCTTCTATTAGATTGTGGGTGGCGTTTTGCAACAACTTTACATAATTTCATTAACAACATTCATTATTCTTACCCTAAATTCTTCTGAAATATGTAGCTGCTATAAGTGACACTCTTATATGTCAGCTGTTTGTGTGTGAGCAACAAAGGGCCATGGTAAGTTATCAATTTTTTTTAAATGCCCTCCCTTATAACTATCAGAATGTTCTCACTAAATTGACCTTCCAGGAATCACTCTAAACTAAGATGGTGAGTGCTGAAAATCTCTGAAGAAGACTGACATGCAAGATAGATTTAGATTCTACTCATATCACCACTCACATCCAGGCAGTGATATTCTAGAAGGCCCGGTAAATAACCAGCTGGCATCCCTGTTAGTTTCCACAGACTGAAGCAACCTGAGGCTGACCCTGACTCTGCTCTTATGGCTTCAACTAAGCCATCTTTTTAACCTCGAAGAATGAGAAATCAATCAACGTTCTGCTTCTCAGATCTTGCCTAAAAAGAGAAAAGCTGACAGTTTTTCAAATCAGTAACATCATGTACATCCCAGAATTAGATAGCCATGTAGTTATAAATAATTGAAAAAGAGTTTTTAAAATCCTCTTAAAAGTATGCAAACAAGAAGAAAGAAAGGGCAGCAATCATTGTGTACAGGTATTTTGGTTCCTGGCCTAACTTCTTCCTTTTAATAGCTTTTTTAAAATTACTATTGTTTAAACATTACCATATGAATGAATGCCTTTATATCTTCTTGGCAAGTCATACCAAAGCATATCATAGTCCAGAGCTTAGATTACCTTCTAAACTAACTTTCAATTTTTGCTTCTATTTCAAGACCTTTCCTAGCCATATGCTGCCATTTTAACTTTTCTGTAGGGATACTAATCCCCTGATACTTTCTGCTAAGGCAAGATACTCTTCCAATATTTCCCTAATACTATGTCCTCACTGAAAGGGTCATTTTTTTGGTTACAATCTATTCTGTTATTGGACAAAGAATATAGCAACATCATTCAGAAAGATATCTATCTTCTATTTCCATGTGTGTACCACTTCCTGAATAGCTTCTACTCACATTAACTGGATAGCTTTCAAAAGAAATAAAGCATTTCACCAAGTGTTATTTATTTAATATCCATTTATGTATATGGCCCTATGGGATGCTGATAGATTTAAAAAAAAAAAAACATACAATTTTGTCCTCAGAAGCTTATACGCTCATAAAGGAAGGTACTACATTTACACAAAAAGCTATAATGACCAGTAAAATGTAAAGAACGTTATAAGAGATGTATCAGTGAAGGACTACAGGAATTCAGAGGAGGAAAAGATCAATTAACATTAGAGAAACGTGTGAATTTAGCATTGAAAATGAGGCCTCTGACTGGCCTTAATGAAGGGGAAGGGAATGAGAAGAAAGAAAAGAGAAAAATCATGGCTGATGTATGAGAATCAGTAACTGGGTGAGTCTGGTTGGAGCGGGGAGGGCATTGGAAGATACATTTCTGCCAACTCCCAGAGGTTTAACACAAGGTTAAAACTTTAACTTTGTTAACTGAGCAACAAAGACTTAAGTGACTATACAAAATAAAGTCAATAGGAATAAACAAAGCTCTGGGCTTATTTTGTCCTTTTTGTGGAGAACTGGCCAGGTGAAAAGAGGAAAAATCCTTTATTTACTTCAGATATCAGAAATCAGCAAATTTTATGAGGGCCGAAAGAAAAGTAACACACTGAATGGATGTAGAATGAGCTTCAGTACATGCATCAAAACTAACAAGACAAGAGGGGAGCTGTTCCAAGTCATTCTAAGTATCCAAAATTCTAGGTGGGGACTTATGACTTTTCTCAATGTCCAGTTCTTTGGGAGCCATGTAATACTGTACAGCCTCTGTTTGTAACAAAAGCCTATAGCTGCCATGAAATCCTCTTATCTTTAAAGACTGCTAAGTGTTTCCAACATAATTCAGGAATTGAACTTTGTTTCCAAGAACTAGGCAGCACAGCAGGATGAATAGGGTCTCAGAATTTAAACGTGACTATTCCTAACCTTTATATTCAGAATACCACTAACACTGTGCTGATCTTATGAGGCCCCCTAGTGCTCATAATGTAGACACATTATAATCCAACACTGACCCCAGAAAAACCCTTCATGGTTAAATCAACTATAATTTAAAAAAATAATAATAAAATTTTAAAAAATCAGCACACATTATTTTCCCCAAAAGTTTATTTATCTTCTGAAATCTCATAATACTGAGTCTGTATCATTATAACAATTGTCATACTTATTAGGATAACATTCTTCAATGGCATTCTCTTTCTTTCTTACTACTCAGATTTCAACTGAGGAGACACCCTGGTATTCAACCAGCAGCTGAGAAATGTGTTACAAATGACTTCATGGTAATTTGAGCACCCAAGTCGGCAAATAATATACCTTTTCTGCTTATGTATATAAGGCAACCCATCCCAGAAACACTGCCAACCTTCCAGTCCCATCCCCACCCACCCTCAATGTTCCTGGCAAGACCCATAGAATAATAATAGGTAGAAACCCTTCACCCTCTTCTGCTTTCCCCATCCTTTCTCCTCCCCACTCCTCCTCACAGGGGAGAGACTTGTCTAACTGGTAAGACTAAGGAAAGGGGCACTAACTTGTCTTTTGGGATCCAGCCTATTGATGACAGTCTCCCTTTCCCAACACAGTAGGCAGCCCATTTCTGTGGGGAGCTGCCTGCCTATGAGTGGGTAAATGAGTAAAATAATACAGTAGGAGAAGAATATTAAGTCACATTCTCTAATACTAGCCATATTTTAATCTCTGACATCAGCATAAATTTCTAACTTGTATACAATAGAGGGAAAAAGTATGACTAATTATCACCCCAACAATAAATTGAAGAAGATTATCCCTTTACTAATATAACTCATTTTCTGTCCTTTATTTGACTGGAAGAGAAAAGAATCAAACATTACCCTGAATATACTTGTACATACAACATTCCTTGTATATTTCACAACAACAATGAAAACCCAAGACCTATATGAACAAGATCTTACTACACTTAGGCTATTGATCATTTATTGTCTTCTACCTTGCTGAGGAAATGAGAAGAATTTTTCTTGAACATCAAGTTTTATTGATTATTATTTTTATGCCACTCATTAAATATTTTAAGGTAATTTTATATACTAAATGAAGTTTCCCTTAATAAATGACTGATTGCCTTTGTTAGGTTAAAGCCCTTTCTTTAGTTCAAAAACATATATCTGAGACTTACTTCTTCAAACCAAATGTACTTTAGGCTTATTTTAAAGTATACCATAAATCTGTATAGAACCCACAGAATATATGAGGATATATGAATAAATGTTTGCTTCTGGCTTGGCTTATAAACTATCTTTTTTTCCTTGTAGTATTCTGTGGGTTTCTCTTTTCTTTCTTTTTTTTTTTTTTTATTTGGCATCTAAAAAAATAAAACCATAGCCAACTTCTAGCACTAAACCAATGCTCATAAATCATATTCATTTACATTCATAATAACTTGTATTAAAACAATTCATTAGATTCTATATATAATCTATCACAATTATCAGGAATTATATCTATATAATTATTATATAATATTATTGACATCATAATTACAATCTGTCACTATTATCAGGAATTATATAATTAATATATAATAGTATAATTATATATATAATATATGTATGTATACATGAATATATGATGTCTCCAACTTTACACAACATACAGGCTAATTTTCATGGTAACTTTTTTGTTGCTGTTAATTGCCATGTTGGTTTCTGATAGGGGGACAATCACTAAATTTCAAGCACTGCTATAACCTTATGTTCTGGGACAGTAGTACAATGCATATATTAGAACACTGTGGGTTGACTCCTCACTGCCTACACACTTAGCAAAAGGGCAGAATTCATAGGATATATATGACCTGTGTTCAACCTTCCCAGCAGCAGTGGGTAACATACATAACCTCTATGAGCCTCAGTTTTCTCATCTGAAATTAGAGCTGATAATCCTTATCTTATATCGTTTTAAACTCCATAAGAAGAAAAAAAAAAGTGAGAAAAAAATATAGGAGAACCATAACATATAGTAGGTATACAACAAATGGCAGTTACTGTTCTAATCAGTCTCAACCACAGTTGTACTATAGAGAAAGGCCACCAGGAATTCATGGCATTGTTGCCACAGTATTTATTTAAAGAGACTCTGAATAGCACATTATATTTCATTTCAAGTTAACTTACCAAGACAGGAGTACAAACCCTGACTTATCCAGGCTAATATGGCAAGAGTTATGAGGTCGCCGAAACTAGCGGCAATTGGGGTAGCAACGTTATCAGGATTTATGCCAGTCTTCTTTGAACCAACAATAACCCCAACCATTATTATTCCTGGAAGAAAGAAAACTCATTACTTTTTATGTTATGATTTAGAGAAAATCAATCCCCTAAATACTTAAATATAAAGGCTAGACAAACAGCACGTCAGTTCCAGTTAGACTGCTTAGATAAGCTGACTAAAGCAAACAAAACATTTTACTCTAATGCTTTGGCAAAATGCCTTTCAACAAATTCCAAGTAGGGATCATAGAAGATTTGAGAAGTTCAGCGTTGCATTTAGAGACCCAAAAAGCTACTGTAAGATAAAATTAAAGCTAAAATTTCAAATTTAATAACATGTACGTCTCAGATGTAATATATTTGTGTGTCTCAAACCTGAAGATTTTATTTTAACTTTCAAAGTATGAAAATGTCAAAGAAAGGTGAGTCATATTTATATGCACAGCAATTGGGAAGAAGACCAAAAAAACAGATCTGTCTACATGGTGGTAGCCAGAATGCTTGCTTCATTTTATTTAAAAGTGATGAAGCATTAAGAGGAGGGAAATAATTAAAATTTGAACACTGAAGGTCAAAACACAAAAAGCAGTCTCTAAAGGATATTCTTTTTTTTTTTTTTTTAAGATTTATTTATTTATTTTGAGAGAGAGAGAGCACAAGAGGGAGGGGCAGAGGGAGAAAGGAGAAAGAATCTCAAGCAGACTTCCTGCTGAGCGCGGAGGCTGATGCGGGGCTCAGTCTTACAACCCCGAGATCATGACCTGAGCCGAAACCCAGAGTTGGACACTTAACCAACTGTGTCACCAAGGTACCCCTAAGGATATCCTTTAAAGCCAAAGTTTCTATCTACAAACTTCCAACTAGAGAATAAAAGATGAAAATATGACTGTGTACTTGTACTCCTAAATATTTATTTTCTTGAATCATAGAAATGGTGAGGGAGGATGATAACATTTATATCCATACCCAGTGGTACACATTTTCTCATGCCAAAATTTAGAGGATGCAGTGCAGAGAATATTTAAGATTAGTGCACTTATGTGCTAACCATAAACCAGTATGGAAGCCTAAATGTGGCTATAGGAAAAAAATCAACAGAATCTTACTGCATTTTTAGACTGACAATGACTCAAAATGATTTTATTCTAGCACACTCATTTTATAGATAATAAAACTGAGGTCCTGGGACTAGGTTTTAAGTTCCTGCTTAAGATCACAGAACTTGTAACTCTAGTCCAGTGTTTTCTACCACCCCATAAAGCCAAAATTATTAAAAGTAGAATTTTTGTCTTGCTTTGAATAATGTCTCACTTCTTATATTCTGGAGAC
Organism: Leptonychotes weddellii; assembly: GCF_054177405.1. Classification (NCBI taxonomy): domain Eukaryota; kingdom Metazoa; phylum Chordata; class Mammalia; order Carnivora; family Phocidae; genus Leptonychotes; species Leptonychotes weddellii. The sequence goes on along the minus strand of NW_027950257.1, from coordinate 3,274 downwards.
ATTTTCAATGTATAGACTCACCTTTCCCATAATATTGTTATATAAAAAAAAAAGCAATAGCAGAAAAGATTTTAAAATGCATTAAGTAATAATCAAGATGTAATCATATAGAATTCTTTTTTCAAAGTCAGCACATTTAAAGATTGATATGGAAAGTTCTTCTGGGACAGAATGCCATCCATATCTTTTCAGCTGAAAACAAATATTTTGCCAGCATGGACCAGTGGAAAGAGCTGGGAGTCAGGAAACAGGCTGTAATTCTGCAAACAAGCTGATGAAATTGGACAAGTCACCTTACCTGGGTCAGTTTTCTCACCGACAAAAGGTGGTTAATAGTATCTGCTCTACATAAAGGTCAAGCTATCATAAAATTAGAATACACATTTTTCAAAGTAAGAAACCTTAAGCAAATGTATTTTAAAAGTCTGAATTCTTATGATTTTGAAAAACCTAGGCAATAAAATAGGTTTTATTGAAAACTTTTAAACAATTCTTTCTAAATGAAACAAGATTGGAAAGAAAACAGAAGTAAATGAACTTAAAGAAAAAGAAGCTAATGCTTTAGGGGTTTTTGTTTGTTTGTTTGTTTGTTTTTGTTTCTTACCAGCAATTAACTTCCCAGTAGCTTAACTTCACCCTGCTTTGGCCAGCGCTGAGTTCTGGTAATTCTATATATGGACAAGAAACTACCCCCTAATATAATTTAAGTACTAAAACAAAATGGTTGAAAATATTTTGGAAGTTAAGTCTTAATTTTAATAAGATTCTCTAAATTCCCAGAACCTAACCAAAAAAGTTAGTTTAACACCTGTATAATCACCTGACACGAGAATTTTCTATTTTTTACCTGGCTGATGATATAAGGGTAAAAAGATGGCAATTATAGAATAAAAAGAACCAAGTCTTTATGATTATGATTTCACAATAAGCTAGTTCTCCAGTGTTAAGTTCTTAATAAATAAGTACCAAGAATGATATCCCGACTGAAAAATTCTAATGTAGTTAATTTTTAAAATCTCCTGGCTCTTTAAAAGTCTATAGCCAGCAATATACTGTGTCGAGCATATGGTTATATTTGTATTGCCACAGAAATAGTGAAGAAATTTTTTTGAAATCTGAAACTTTAAAAAATTTTAACAGAGGGACTGCTTTTGAAATTCAGAATTCCTAGAATCCTTGTTACTCAAATGACAAGCCAGTAAACCCTCTGCATGATTTCCAGAAAGGAGTTTCTCAATTAATTTAATTTATAGAAACTAATGAATGCCTAGATTATTTTCCTGATCTCACTGGGAACTCTACTAGAGTCCCTAAGGCCAGGAGACAACCTCAGAAAGCCTGTTCTATACTAAGGCTTATATATAACATATATAGGTGTATCTGAAATAAGACATTTTAAAAGAATGTAAATAAATTTTCTCTTTCTCTTGCACTCTTGGTGGGAATGCAGGCTGGTGTGTGGCCACTCTGGAAAACAGTATGGAGTTTCCTCAAAAAGTTAAAAATAGAAATACCCTACAATCCAGCAATTGCACTGCTAGGTTATTGATCCAAGGAATGCAAATGTAGTGATCTGAAGGGGCACCTGCACCCCAATGTTTATAGCAGCATTATCTACAATAGCCAAACTATGGAAATAGACCAAGTGTTCATCAAGTGATGAACAGACAAAGAAGATGTGGTATATATATATACAATGGAATATTACTAAGCCATAAAAAGAATGAAATCTTGCCATTTCCAACGACATGGATGGAGAGTATTAGACTAAGAGAACTAAGTCAGAGAAAGACAAATACCATATGACTTCACTCATATGGGGAATTTAAGAGACAAACAAATGAGCACAGGGAAAAAAGAGAGAAAGGCAAACCAAGAAACAGACTCTTAAGCGCAGAGAACAAACTAGTAGTTACCAGAATGGAGGTACATGGAGGGAAATGGGTGAAACAGGTGAAGGGGATTAAGAGGACACTTATCTTGATGAGTGCTGAGTCATACATGGACGTGTTGGATCACTGTATTGTACACCTGAAACTAATATTACATTGATGTCAACTAACTGGAATTTAAATAAAAACTTAAAAATTGTCCCTGTTGATCTTATAATGAACAAGTATCATTTTTATAAAAAGAGTCAACATGGAAAATAAATCATTTGAAAGTGAAAGACTGTAGGGGAGACATTTATAGGTTTACTTACCTTGCAGAAGAGATGCAATGAAAGCCGTTGCCACACTGCTAGAGCACAGAAGTATGGAATGGTCAAGATAGTACTTCCCCTCTGGAATCCAGCCCAGTATAACTGCTGCCACAGCCGCTAGAAAACCAACCACTGTCGCCTGAACCTAAAAGTTGTTTCAGAAAATCCAACTGAATTACTCATTTCAAAAACAGTTTTTACTTGATTATGTAAATATGCACACCAAAAGTCAGAAGAAAGTATTGCATATGGTCATTGGGCTACATCATTACCTTTTGAAGAAGCCACTCTATTCTAGTTTTAATATTCCCTAAGGCGGTGAGTTCTCAAACTGCCATAATCTGGTGCCAGTGGTTATGGAATGGGGTCCAGGAATCTGTTTTTATCAAGCACCCCAAGTGACTTTGACGGTGTAATCCGCAGATCATCTAAGAGGATACCAACTTTAAGACTGAAAGGTACCCAACCCTTATAACTGAAGTTTGACTCCAGAGGGAGTGCTGGTAAGAGACTGATTTTATGGTCTAATGATGAGTTTACCTCCTGGCTACATCACCCAATCTTGTGGCAAGTTATTTAAATTCGTTCATTCAACAAGTATTTATTGAGAATCTAGGGGCGCCTGGGTGGCTCAGTCGGTTAAGCGTCTGCCTTTGGCTCAGGTCATGATCCCAAGGTCCTGGGATCGAGTCCCGCATCAGGCTCCTTGCTCGGCGGGGAGCCTGCTTCTCCCTCTGCCTGCCTCTCCCCCTGCTTGTGCTCCCTCTCTATCAAATAAATAAAAATAAGATCTTTAGAATCTTTTTTTTTTTTTTAAAGATTTTATTTATTTATTTGACAGAGAGAGACACAGCGAGAGAGGGAACACAAGCGGGGGAGTGGGAGAGGGAGAAGCAGGCTCCCTGCAGAGCAGGGAGCCCGATGTGGGACTCGATCCCAGGACCCTGGGATCATGACCTGAGACGAAGGCAGTCGCTTAACCGACTGAGCCACCCAGGCGCCCAGATCTTTAGAATCTATACAAGGCGCTTGGTCTCGGTCCCCACAGTGGTCAAAATAGATTTATCCCCT
>NW_027950256.1:0-215 GCF_054177405.1 Leptonychotes weddellii | reverse complement strand
GACTCTCCAACAAGCGCATGAGCGCTTTCCACTCCTCTCATTCAGCCTTTCCTCCCTTTCAAAGTTTCCAGACCTCTTGCCATCCTGGTGGTCCACCATCAGCTGGTGTCAATTAGCCAATGGTCTTAAAAGGGATGCCCAGCAAAGGAGTAAAAGATGGCACAGATAGTCTGGTTGGAGTCCCCTTTTCTAGGCAGTATACTTCTAGATAGTTG
>NW_027950255.1:0-215 GCF_054177405.1 Leptonychotes weddellii | reverse complement strand
TGACTTCTCTCTAGCTATGAATGTCCTCAATGGCATCTTCCAACAGAAGCTTCATGTACATTGCAAATCTGTTGTTTAGTGTAGCCACTTCCACTGTTTATCTGAGCTAGATCTTCTGGAGAACTTGCTGCAGCTAATACAACAGCACCTGCTGCTTCCCCTTACACTTGTACGTTATGGAGACGTCTTCTTTCCCTAAACCTCATGAACCAACC
>NW_027950254.1:0-215 GCF_054177405.1 Leptonychotes weddellii | reverse complement strand
AAGCCACATCCTGCCTGGAAGGGCTTCCTTTCCCTTTCTCCCTCCTTTCAGTCCTTGCCTCCTGGGGACATGGGGAAAGAGTCCTGGTACTGAGAAGGGGGCCTCAGTCCTGGGGTAACTCTCGCCTAGTCAGTCAGACACCTTACGGGATTGAGTAGTGGGCTTCTCTCTTGTGACCCAGAGGGCCTTGCAGCTAAATACTGCCGGAGGAAGAG
>NW_027950253.1:0-215 GCF_054177405.1 Leptonychotes weddellii | reverse complement strand
AAGAGCACAGAACCCCTGAGCAGCAGAATCAGAACTTGAACCTAGGCCTTCTGACTCCAAACCTGGGGCTTTGTCCACTGAACAGTGTGCCTTCCAACTGCATCTGGTGGGACTTCAGAAAGGCCCAGCCCATTCCCACATAACAAGGCCTTTCAAAGTCAGCCTGCCCCCTCACACACACACACACACACACACACACCCAACACACAGACACA
>NW_027950252.1:0-215 GCF_054177405.1 Leptonychotes weddellii | reverse complement strand
TTGTTGTTTTGTTTTGTTTTTTGGCTTAGAGGAGGAAAATAGATATTTAAGAATGTAAAACTGAGGTCACCCCCCTCCTAAGGCTCTTGTGTGTATATATGACATCATTCACTCAATATACTGATATTTCATCCAGTATAAGATGAAACAAATACATGTTATTTGGTTCTATTCTTTTGTGAGTTGGAGAGATTAACATTGGTGTCTGCGGTCGG
>NW_027950251.1:0-215 GCF_054177405.1 Leptonychotes weddellii | reverse complement strand
AGAAGAAAGAACGACAGATGCACATAAAAAGTAAAGTATAGAATAAGGATATACTGTGGACTATAGCGAAACTGTGGAAAGAGCCAAGATGTCCATCGACAGATGACTGGATAAAGAACTAGTGGTATATATATACAATGGAATATTATGCAGCCATCAAAAGGAATGAGATCTTGCCATTTGCAATGACGTGGATGGACCTGGAGGGTATTATG
>NW_027950250.1:0-215 GCF_054177405.1 Leptonychotes weddellii | reverse complement strand
GTTTTTTTGTTTGTTTGTTTTTATCTTTATCTTTTTCTTTTTTTCCTTTTTCTTTCTTTCCCTTCCTTTTCCCCCGGTTTCAGGTCTCTTCTGATTTGTTTAGTGTATATTTTTCTGGGGTCATTCTTACCCTGTTAGCATTTTGTTCTCTCATTCATCTATTCTCCTCTGGACAAAATGACAAGACGGAAAAAATCACATCAACAAAAAGAACA
>NW_027950249.1:0-215 GCF_054177405.1 Leptonychotes weddellii | reverse complement strand
ATAATTATATAGGAATATTAAAATGGTTATATACACTGATAACAATTCAGAAAAGGCTTAGTGCGCAGCATGATCGTTATTCTTTCCTTTTATTGAGCTTTAGTTCTTAGGGTGTCTATCAGTCCAAAATAAAATATAAAAAGGTTACACATATGTTATCCTTTCCATCAGAGAATATTTCAGGACTTATATACATGTAGTTATTCACTTAGGCA
>NW_027950248.1:0-215 GCF_054177405.1 Leptonychotes weddellii | reverse complement strand
GCCACCCAGGCGCCCCGACAAGCACGTTTATTATTCCCTGACAGACAGAGGTGATTTTACCTGTGCCATAGCTAGAAAATGGCAGATCTAGAATGAGAGCCAGAACCTTCTTTTTTTTCTAAAAGTGTGTTCTTATTCCACAAAACCATTACTTGCTTCTAGGAAATAATGAAGTAAACACATTCTGCTTGAGGTAATCGTGCTTTATAAAGCGT
>NW_027950247.1:0-215 GCF_054177405.1 Leptonychotes weddellii | reverse complement strand
GCCTTGCTTTTATCAACTGTTTTCCTGGAGATTAATATTCTGGCTTGAACTACAGCCTGGTGGTCCTGCCCTATGCTGCTTCGCCTGCATCTCTGAGTATCACCTGTTCAGGACTTTGTCCTGCCTGTCTGTCCAAACTTTGTTTCTCTCCCTGTTAAGCCCTCCCTGTTTGCCTGGAATACCACCTGTTGTTTGCTGATATCTGTATTGTACCA
>NW_027950246.1:0-1231 GCF_054177405.1 Leptonychotes weddellii | reverse complement strand
TAATCTCCTCCAGTCCCATCCATGTTGATGTAAAAGTTGGATATTCAACCTTTCTGATGGCTGAGTAATATGCCATTGTATATATGGACCACATCTTCTTTATCCATTCATCTGTTGAAGGGCATCTCGGCTCTTTCCACAGTTTGGCTATTGCGGACATTGCTGCTATGAACATTGGGGTGCATATGGCCCTTTCTTTTCACTACATCTGTGTCTTTGGGGTAAATACCCAGTAGTGCAATTGCTGGGTCATAGGGTAGCTCTATTTTTAAATTTTTGAGGAATCTCCACACTGTTTTCCAAAGTGGCTGTACCAACTTGCATTCCCACCAACAGTGTAAGAGGGTTCCCCTTTCTCCACAACCTCTCCTACATTTGTTGTTTCTTTCCCTGTCCATTTTTGTCATTCTAACTGGTGTAAGGTGGTATCTCAATGTGGTTTTGATTTGAATTTCCCTGATGGCTAATGATAATGAACATTTTTTCATGTGTCTGTTAGCCATTTGTATGTCTTCTTCAGAGAAGTGTCTTTTCATATCTTCTGCCCACTTTTTGACTTGATTATTTGGAAAACCGTAGTTTTAAACATGAGTGTATTAGTCAGGATTCTCCAGCAAAACAGAATCAATAGGAGATAGATAAAAGATAGATAGATAGATAGATAGATAGATAGATAGATAGAAACTTATTATGAGGAATTGGCTCATGCAGTGAAGGAGGCTGAGAAGTCCCACAATCTGGCAATCTGACCTCTGCAAGCTAGAGAACCAAGAAGCTGGTGTGTAGTTCCAATCTGAGTCTAAAGGCCTCAGAACCGGGAGCACCTATTGTCTGAGTCCTAGTCCAGGGGCAGGAAAAGACTGATATCCCAGGTCAGCACTCAAGCAAAGAGAGCAAATTAATTCTTACTCAGACTTCATTCTATTCAGGCTCTTGTTGGATTGGATCAGGCCCACCCACACTGGGGAGGGTACTCCACTTTACTCAGTCTACAAACTCAAATGCTAATTTCATCCAAAACATCCACACAGATACACCCAGAATATAATATTTTACCAAATATCTGGGCACCCTGGGCCCTGTCAAGTTGATACATAAAATGAACTATCACAATAAGGGAGACACCAAAGATGGTTTCAGAATTTCTCTTTGGAAGTACTTAGTGATGACAACCTGATTCAAAAGGAAGACCAGTCTTTGAGCTCAATCCGCAGAGCAAGCACTCTGCTTA
>NW_027950245.1:0-215 GCF_054177405.1 Leptonychotes weddellii | reverse complement strand
TCCATAGACGACGTGTAAACCAAAGGGCATGGCTGTGGCTCTGAGAAAACTATTTACAAAAAGAGGTGGCGGATCACATATGACCCTAGGCTATAGTTAGTTAACTCTTTTTCTAGATGATCTTGCCCCCTTTATTGTCTCTCTGACCTCATCTCCTCCTACTTGCCCTCCTGCTCTCTGCTCTGGTGATACTCTTTTTCCTGCAAAGGCCCACT
>NW_027950244.1:0-215 GCF_054177405.1 Leptonychotes weddellii | reverse complement strand
ATGGCCCCCACAGCTGGAGCCGCAGCCTCCGGAACAGCCACAGCAGCCCATGGTTCTGGTGGGTTGAGGGTGGAGCAGGTCAGAGGAGCAGGTGCAGAGGACTGGTGTTCAGGTGTGGAGCTTCCTGGGCCGGGAGCCCTTTATACACCTGCCAGGGTCAGGTGTGATGTTGGGTACATGGTCACTTCCTGGTTCTTGTTGTGTTATTTAGGATC
>NW_027950243.1:0-215 GCF_054177405.1 Leptonychotes weddellii | reverse complement strand
AGTGTGTCTGTAAGGGAACCCCAGGACCTCACCGACCAGGAGGTCTGCCAGAACCATGGATCAGGGAAAGGGTGCCCAAAGCCAGTGGAAAGTTCTGGAAGAATTCCTTCCTTTCACAGTAAAGACAGAAGACTTCATGGAGGGTCTTGAGGGCTGGAGACCGAGCACAGCCTGGTCCTCTCTGCAGATCTGTGTCCCACCCAGCTCACAGTGTT
>NW_027950242.1:0-215 GCF_054177405.1 Leptonychotes weddellii | reverse complement strand
GACAAATGCATATATTTGAGGTTAAAGAGACTTCATAGCAACTTTGGACAAGTATAAAAAAGATTGATATCACTAATTCTTTATTATTTCATTCATCCAACATATAGGTATTAAATATTTATGCTATACCAGTCAATATGGCAGGCACTAAATATTCAGTAGTGAGTAAAACAGACACACTTTCTACTTCATAGTGCTTGTAGCCTACTTTAAAT
>NW_027950241.1:0-215 GCF_054177405.1 Leptonychotes weddellii | reverse complement strand
GACATGAAACTTTCAGTGCTAAAACCAAGAAAGCGCTAGACCAACCAACGTGGTTGGTCATCCTAGTTGGGGAATAAAATCTGGCAGACGCGGAGGTGTTGTAGGCATCAGCAGTGGGAAAAATGTAGGCTAGAGCTCATGGTAAGCCCCAGTGAAAGAATAAAAATGCAGACCCCTGGAATTATGGGAAAAGGCCATGCCATTTCCAGCAAAGA
>NW_027950240.1:0-215 GCF_054177405.1 Leptonychotes weddellii | reverse complement strand
TGGGCCTGCAAGACCCGAAGATGGCAAAGGGTCATAAGACAGAGAAAGTGAACAACAGGATTGGCAGGGTTACCCACTGGGGGCACCAATCTGGCTCTGGCCTGCTAGGTTCCCTCCCAGCTGTTCTTTTTTTTTTTTTTTTTCTCAGAGAGAGAGAGAGAGAGAGCATGAGAAGCGGGGGAGGGGCAGGGGAGGGAGCAAATCTCAAGCAGACT
>NW_027950239.1:0-215 GCF_054177405.1 Leptonychotes weddellii | reverse complement strand
AAGGCTTCATGGAGTATGAAAGGAAGTGTGAACCCTGTTCGTCCTAGTCCCTTGTCAGGCTTTCATCTTCTCCTCCTGCATGCCTCATCTCTACCCCACATAATATTTCTCTTCTCTCTAATTTTCATGGAAATTTAACACTTCCAAATATCTATGTAGAATACTAAAATTAAAATAAAAATAAGAAGATAAAGGGTATTATCTGCATGACTGTG
>NW_027950238.1:0-215 GCF_054177405.1 Leptonychotes weddellii | reverse complement strand
TTCATCCTTAACGAACCACAATTTATTACTAATAGGAAGTGTGCTGCACAATTTTTCAAGCCCTGGAATTACACTGTATGCCACCATTCTTATTACCTATTCCACATTGACTTTTTAATTAATTTTATTTTATTATGTTGTGTTAGTCACCATACATTACATCTTTAGTTTTTGATGTAGTGTTCCATGATTCATTGTTTGCGTATAACAGCCAG
>NW_027950237.1:0-215 GCF_054177405.1 Leptonychotes weddellii | reverse complement strand
TACCTTCTTCTTCTTTTTTTTTTTTTCTTAACATATATTGCATTATTTGTTTCAGAGGTACAGATCTGAGATTCAACAGTCTTGCACAATTCACAGCGCTTAACAGAGCACATACCCTCCCCAGTGTTTTAAATATTTAATTTTGATGAGTTCCAGTTTCACAGTGCTGATAATATTTTTTCAAGAGATTCCAATAATCTGATTACACTTCTATT
>NW_027950236.1:0-215 GCF_054177405.1 Leptonychotes weddellii | reverse complement strand
GTCTTTTAACCCTGCCTTACCTGCTCTCGATCTTCAAAAATGCACTTTCTCTTCTAATATAAAGGCAACACATGTTCATGGTGGGAGGTTAAGGAAGCATAGGGGAGGCCACCTCATCGGGTGCTTGAGGAGGGAGGGAGACAGAGGCATTAAAGAAGGAAAATTTAAAAAAAGAAGGAAATAAATGTTACTTATAATCCCACCACCCAGTAATT
>NW_027950235.1:0-1232 GCF_054177405.1 Leptonychotes weddellii | reverse complement strand
CAGATTACAAAGTTTCTTCAAATTTCTACTAGTAAAACTACTTTTGCAAAATTCCTCTAGTGCATTTTATTCAGTTCAATATTAACTATCAGTGATATATATTTATATATGCAAAGCATATATTTTATGTGCGTGTGTATATATATATGTGTGTGTGTGTGTGTGTGTGCAGTAATGAGACTCAAAAAATGTAGCAACCAGAACATATTCGATCCTTATTGAAACTATGCAGGCTTTAGGTCAGCCTTCTAGGCTAAGGATAAAATTTTCCTGCTTCTGTCTCATATGACAATGACTATCTTTACTTATAGATGAGAAAATTGGGGTATAGAGAGGAATAGAAATGGCAGAGCCTGGTTGGAAACCTAAGCTTTTGACTTTTAACACTGGACTTGTAAGCACTGTATGATGCTACCTTAATATTAGGGAGAGTTATACTTGGAGTAATGAGTCCTATTCAAGGGCAAATATTATTTGTCAGAAATTTGTATTAGGTGAAAGTACATACCAGATGGAATTTGCAACACAGAATGTTCAGAAGAAGTAAAAGCATCTCTGTGGGGCTCCAAAAATGTAGTATAGAAGTATTTGTACTTTTAAAATGTAGGTCAAATTTGTAATGAGATAATGTATGAGAAACCTCTTGTCAGAGGACATACATGGTAGACATTTTAGAAATTCTCAGTTGTCTTTTGGAAGTTATCAAGGCATGGAGAATTATTTAGAGGGTTTGAATTATCAGATAACTCAATTATTGATGAATAATTTATTCCAGCAAGTTTCAGAGCTTTTTATTTTTTTCAGTATACACAGCTTCTTCCGAGGTATGTGGTTTCTTGTAATTGCTATCAACATTTGAGAGAGGAATTCCTGAGGAGGAAAGTTCCTGTGGTCTCTAACAACACAGATTTTGCTGCTGAAAGAAGCCGTCTTTAATTTACTGCTGAGTAAAAGAAAGCTTTTTTTGACAGCCAGAAGTTATAACAATACTTTGTTTATAGATAATCTTACACACTAGAAATAAACCCTTTAAAAAAGGAGTCACTGTAACATTTTATGTACAATTAATCCTTTTTTATCTCAGAGCTTATTTTAAAAAATCTTAGTCCTAGACTTTTGACAGTGTGGATAGCCATTTATTTTAAGGACTCTTCAGAAACTTTTAAAACAACCATTTTACCTGTAGATTTCATATGGTTCAGTCATATGCATGGAATACTTTTAGGAACACA
>NW_027950234.1:0-215 GCF_054177405.1 Leptonychotes weddellii | reverse complement strand
AAATTTTATCAGTGTGTGATTTTCAAGAGATGATGGAATAGTATATTTCCATCTATTTATTTGCATTTTTATCAGAAAAGGCATTTGTAAGAGTAAAAATAGTACCCTATAAACAACTTCCAAAAAAAGTGTACAGAAAGTCCTTTGATGTATTCATTTTTTATACACACATGCATACACATATGTATATAGCACATACACTTCTATAGATTTTG
>NW_027950233.1:0-215 GCF_054177405.1 Leptonychotes weddellii | reverse complement strand
AATCAGAAAAGCTACCAGCCATAATGACCTGGTATGGATGAACCTATGTGACCAGCTGAAGGAGATCTTTATTTAAAACTATTATTGCTATCTTAGCATAACTAGATGTTCTTTCATTTTCTTTTAAAAATTCCCTTTGAATGACCTCACTGATAGGAGGAATTCTTAATCTCAGGAAACAAACTGAGGGTTGCTGGAGTGGGGGGGTGGGGTGG
>NW_027950232.1:0-215 GCF_054177405.1 Leptonychotes weddellii | reverse complement strand
GTACACCATCAGTTGCGGTATATAGTCAGATTCCATGAATATTAACATGTAAAATATGTGTCTTAGAGGCAATAAAATACAATTTTTTCCTGTTTAGTGCCTGGCCCTATCAGATCACTGCTTATTGATGCAACCTTCTAGTAGGGAGAGAGGAAGAAGATGGCAAGACAAATTGTCTGAAGAGATTCTCTAACAGAAGGAGATTTTCAATCATA
>NW_027950231.1:0-215 GCF_054177405.1 Leptonychotes weddellii | reverse complement strand
TCTCTCTCTTTCTTTCTTTTTTTTTTTTTGATGACAACCTTTCTAATAGGTGTGAGGTAATATTTCATTATTGTTTCAATTTGCATTTCCTTGATTATCAGTGAAATTGAGTATTTTTTTTCATATACCTATTGGCCATTTGTATATACTCTTTTAAGAAATGTACTTTGCCCATTTTAAAATCAAGGGTTTTTTTTTTTCCTTTTCTATTGAAT
>NW_027950230.1:0-215 GCF_054177405.1 Leptonychotes weddellii | reverse complement strand
CCACCCCACCCCTACCCTGAAGTTCCCCAGTGGCACCTTTGTTGACTTGTGGTAGCTAGAAGGCTCTTGGGGTAAAGGATGATGTCCTGGCAGCTAAAGCTGGCTGGGGCAAGAACCTTGGGCTTGGGTAAGGAGCAGGTTGGAAGAAGATATTCTGGTCATAAACCCAGCTTTGTCCTCAGCAGGCTCTGGCTTCCTGCCCTGCCTTTCCTCTG
>NW_027950229.1:0-215 GCF_054177405.1 Leptonychotes weddellii | reverse complement strand
AAACATCTTTAACACTAAAAAAAAAAAAACTAATAAATGTGAATTTTTCAAAGTTGTAAACAGAAAACAATACTTTTCCTTTAGGACAACCAAAGTCAAGAAACTGAGCCTGTGAGCTAATTTCAAACTACAAACCATAGAAATGCAAGTCCAACCATCTTGTGTAATTGGAGCCAAATTCTTCCACCCCATTGTACTGCAAAGAATAAGTCTAG
>NW_027950228.1:0-215 GCF_054177405.1 Leptonychotes weddellii | reverse complement strand
CTTGGATGCGGGAGTAGGCTCTGTCCCCTGCGAGCCGGGCTGGGGGCCCGAGTCCCGATGCCTGCACACCCCTTAGGCATGGAGTTGCCGGGTCCTTGCCACGGGGCTCGAAGCCCAAGAGCCAACCGCTGAGTGGGGCCATGCCCCGGGGGGGGGCATCTGACTGTCTGGGACCACGATTCCAACCTGCAGTCCTGCTGCCTGGACGACCCCCA
>NW_027950227.1:0-215 GCF_054177405.1 Leptonychotes weddellii | reverse complement strand
CGACCCAGCACGCTGGGGGGGCAGACCCGCCACGACCCATCACGCTGGAGGGCAGAGCCAGCCACAACCTGGCACACTGGGGCGCAGAGCCCACCACGACCCTGTACGCTGGGGGGCAGAGTCCACCACGAAGCAGCACGCTGGGGGGTGCAGAGCCCGCCATGACCCGTCACGCTGCGGGGGGTGCAGAGCCCGCCACAACCTGGCATGCTGGG
>NW_027950226.1:0-215 GCF_054177405.1 Leptonychotes weddellii | reverse complement strand
GTGGTGTGCTCCTGTGCCGCTCCTCCTGGGGGAGGAAGGGGAGTCTCCCTGGATCTGCTGCTTGTTGGGTCCCTGCTGGAAGAGCAGTGGCCCGATTTTGCCGTGGATCATGGTTTCTGGCAACCCGGAGCTGAGAGCCCACTCCTTGGCTCTGTCACTGCACCTGGCTTCCCTGCTCCAAAACCTGGGAGCTCTGCCACACTCAGGCACCCCTG
>NW_027950225.1:0-215 GCF_054177405.1 Leptonychotes weddellii | reverse complement strand
AATCTCATTTTTGTTGGGCCTTGCAATGTATCTAAATGCTGGCTGTCTCCTCTCTGGCTTTTCTTCATATTATATTCCAGCACACTTATTTGCTTCATTCAGGTTATTCTCCTCCCTTGACCTTGTACATCTTCCTTAATTCTGACTCCCTGCCTTTACCCAGAATTTCACCATCACTTAGAGACATTCTGCCATCAATCCTTCATCTATATGCA
>NW_027950224.1:0-1232 GCF_054177405.1 Leptonychotes weddellii | reverse complement strand
CCCCCACTCCAGCAGCCCTCAGTTTGTTTCCTGAGATTAAGAATTCCTCATATCAGTGATATATTTTTAAACATCAGAAAGAATGTCTGCATCAGAAAAGAAATTAGGGTTTTTGGCAAGATGGTGAATTAATAAAATCTACAGGCTCCCTTCTGAAATCCCAACTCAGGAAATACGAAAAATTTAAAAGGGGTTGGGTATAAATTAATCTAATAAGCTAATTAAAAAAAACAGTAGACAAATGTTTCGATTGAAAGAAAGTTGGGTCTCAGTCAGTGCTGGAGTTGTGGTAGGTGGAAGGGCTGAGGTCATTAGATAGGTCAGGCAAGAGACATTTGAAGAGAAGTGAGACCAAGCTAGGGTACTTGTCTTTCGGAGAGAATACAGAGATGAAACTAGGTGAAAAATATTTTAGTTAAGGTGCTCCTGTACATGTATGTGTCTCTCTAATATTACAGTGTGTGTGTGGGGGGGTGTGTGAGAGAGAGAGAAGAAATTGTTTAGAAAGTAACATTAGAGGTAAAACTACAAAGGTATATAAAAGAAAGCTATAGTTAATTTAATTTCCAACAAAGACAACAGAAAAATCATATCCTTGCCAAACATAATGCACATATCTTTCTTACACCCCCAAATATTCAACTTTCTCCTCAACAGAGGTTACATCATCCCTTTATCGATCTTTGGGTGATGCTCATTCCTGTTCTAGTTGAATCACATTGTCCATTTGATATCTGACAATTTAAGTATGTAGATACAAACTTAATTACCACTACCACATTTTATAGTATATGATATGCGAATGGGAGAAGAGAACGTGAAAAAATGGTTAATATATGCATACATATATTCATATTAAAATAAGAGAAGCAGGTGCTCATAACTATGACAGTCCTCATTCCTACAACCGATCATATAGTTCTAGATGGTATTTAAAACTACCTTTTTTCCACTACCTATATTTTATACCATTTGCCTTCCACAAGCATCTTGGCTAGACTTAGTTCTTTGCCTGATAGGGTAACAAAACCTTAATTTCTGGAAAGTCTGAGCCGTTAACATTTTTCCTATTGGATTGTTGCTGTTATTCATTGATTTTAATCACAAGGTCCCATGAATAATAAGAAACAGGCCAGGGGACCTCTGCATTCCAGACGAACTTCATTGTGTAGTAGCAACCTAGTCCTCCTTGGTAGTCAGGACCAATTATCACGGAAGATTCAGGACCACCT
>NW_027950223.1:0-215 GCF_054177405.1 Leptonychotes weddellii | reverse complement strand
TGACTTGGGCACCACAGAGTCTGCTTTCTCACTAACCTGGCTGCCACCACCACACCCAGGGCTGAACAGGAAGGTGTGGCTCTCCCTCTAAATGAAGACAGGAACCATTTCTTTTTTTTTTTTTTTTTTATTCTTATGTTAATCCCCATACATTACATCATTAGTTTTAGATGTAGTGTTCCATGATTCATTGTTTGTGCATAACACCCAGTGCT
>NW_027950222.1:0-215 GCF_054177405.1 Leptonychotes weddellii | reverse complement strand
AAATAAATAAAATCTTAAAAAAAAAAAAAAATTGTTAGAAAGCAGATATCATCAAATCGGTTCTGGGAAGTGTGAAATCAAAGTTGCACAACCCAAAGAGGTATACAGACAGCAACGGCAACAACAAAAAGGAGGAAGAGGTGCTGCAGCTGGTGGACGGGCTGGTACTAGGGGTCGTGGACGAGGTCAGGTCCAAAACCGGAACCAAGGATTTA
>NW_027950221.1:0-215 GCF_054177405.1 Leptonychotes weddellii | reverse complement strand
TTTCCATTTTACTTTTCTTTTCAAACAACCAACATTCAGGGCACCTGGGTGGCTCAGTTGGCTAAGGGTCTGACTCTTGATTTCGGCTCAGGTCACGATCTCAGGGTTATGGGATCAAGCCCCACGTTGGGCTCTGTGCTCAGCACAGTCTGTCCCTCTCCCTCTGCTCCTCCCCATCGCTCTTGCTCTCTCTCTCTCTTGCACTCTCTCTCTAA
>NW_027950220.1:0-215 GCF_054177405.1 Leptonychotes weddellii | reverse complement strand
CAGACCTGTCCTTTTATGACTTTAGAGAAAACCAAAAAATAAAACTGGAAGAAATGGAGGAGGGTGTCATAAGGCAGGAGCAACGTGAAGCATGTCAAATTTAATCATCCAATGGGATAAGTTTTCATGTATTTTTATGAAACATTGGATGAGGAGACCCAACACAACATCATGTGAAGAACGGTTGAAAGGCCCAGGGGTATTTGCCTTGAGGG
>NW_027950219.1:0-215 GCF_054177405.1 Leptonychotes weddellii | reverse complement strand
AAATCGGAGGGAGAGCTGAACCATGAGAGACTATGGACTCTGAGAAACAAACTGAGGGTGTTAGAGGGGAGGGGGTGTGGGGGGATGGGTTAGCCTGGTGATGGGTATTAAGGAGTACATGTACTGCATGGAGCACTGGGTGTTATACAAAACCAATGAAACATGGAACGCTACATCAAAAACTAATGATGTATTGTATAGTGACTAACGTAACA
>NW_027950218.1:0-215 GCF_054177405.1 Leptonychotes weddellii | reverse complement strand
TTAAGGAAGGCACTTGATGTAATGAGCACTGGGTGTTATATGCAACTGATGAATCACTGACCTCTCCCTCTGAAACTAAGAATACATTATATGTTAATTAATTGAATGTAAATACAAATAAATAAATAAAAGTCAGGTGGAGTAGGGTTCAAATCCTGAGGTTGCCATTTAGTTGCATGACACATAGGCAAGTTCCCCAATAGCTCTAACCTCAT
>NW_027950217.1:0-215 GCF_054177405.1 Leptonychotes weddellii | reverse complement strand
AGAGCAGAGGCCTGAACAGAGGCCCTGGGTCTCAAACCCCTCTCCCACCTGTGGAGGTAGCCTTCCACTTTCAGACCGAGACTCCAGCACCTGGCGACACCGCTGGGTTCTGTCGAGGCAGAGCCTAGCTAGTGACCCAATCTCCCTGCAGTGGGTGCCCTTGGCCCTGCACACCCACACACGGAGAACAGAAGATAGTATGGATGGAGGCCTGG
>NW_027950216.1:0-215 GCF_054177405.1 Leptonychotes weddellii | reverse complement strand
GATCTTTTCATCTCTGTGTAACTAAATATAATATACTCTGAATGTTCATGATTCATTTATGTGATATGTGTTTGTTATATGACTATAATATTTATGAATCCATAGTATATATATTTAAATTGAATAGTGATTGTTTTCTCACAAATACTACCTCATAAGATTTTACTGTCTGCTTTATGTTAACTATCTTAGGAATCATACTGTGGATTGACTGT
>NW_027950215.1:0-215 GCF_054177405.1 Leptonychotes weddellii | reverse complement strand
CATTTAAACTCCAATTTTTCGTCCTTACCATTGTATCGGTAGTACTTGGAAGTGCAAGTTAGGATGTGAATATTTGAAACTCCTGCATGTTCTGAAGGGGCTGTTGGTCAACAGTGTCTGGGATGGGAAATCATCTTTTAGAATTCTGCAATGTTCTCTCTTCTCTACTGAGCACAATGGTGGATTGAAAGAATCTCCAGCAATAGTTATATTCC
>NW_027950214.1:0-215 GCF_054177405.1 Leptonychotes weddellii | reverse complement strand
TCTTCTAATTAGTTATCACTTTGTAAGTCAAAATATGCCCACCCCTATCTTAGACTCTCATGAGAAGGGGAGGGTGGTAACAGTGAGGAGATTAAAAAAGAGTGAATGACCCAGCCCCTGTTTTGATTTTTCCACTTCCATACAAAATGAAATAGCTGGAAGATAATACAAAACAATGTTTGATCAGGTGAGGCAATTATTTTGTACTTGTGTGT
>NW_027950213.1:0-1232 GCF_054177405.1 Leptonychotes weddellii | reverse complement strand
AGAAAGCAAATTCCCACACTCAAGCTAACTATTTAGCTGGCCTGTGAAAAATTCCTACATGAAAATAAATGTGAGCCCAGACTTCAGGGAAGAAACACCGATTCCTAGCATCAATCTCTGGGGATCGAATTCCCCTTTTATGTCCCAAACTCCAAGGCCTCCTAAAACTGCATCTGACCATCAAAGCCCTTCTGGGGGGGTTGGTTGGGGAGACAGCTGATTAGAGAAAGAAGGGATCCCTGACAAGAGACAAATGACACATACCAAGAGACAGGATGGTGACATAGGCAGGCCGGTCAGAGCGCAGCAGGGAGTGTTCCCGAGCCTTGTTGAGTGAGGTCTCCTTGTCAAAAACACCCTTCACAGGCCCCACCACAGACTCGAAGCCATGCATGCGAAAGGTGAATGCCTTATGGGGTTGGCTGTATCTGTAACGCTCCTACCAAGAGAAAAGAGACAAGGCTCCTAAGTCACAATTAGTGGGGGTTCTGTCTAATGCTCTCATACAATAAGGGGTCGACCTGGAAAGACTAAAACAAGGAAACAGGGTATTACACTAGGAATACTGAGCCAAACACAGTGGGAAAAGGATGATCTCCAAAGAGATCACTAGTAAAGGGACAGAGAGATAAATATAGATGTATTCTGCTGTCTGGAAGAAAACCCCATCAAAACATTTCTCATTCCCTTTCCTCACACCAATTCTACCCCCAGCAAACAATCTCAACCAACAGAATATCTAAGGTTAAGGGCGTGAGCTTCCTCTAAGAATATGGACTCAAGGAGAGTCAAGCTCAGAGCTTCCTCTGCATGGCCCCATAAATGAAGAGATTTTCACTGGGTGCTAGCAATCCCTTACCTGCTCCTGAAAAACTCTCTTCTCCTCCCCCGTGCTGGGCCGCACCACATAGTCAGTTCTTCTGGAACATAAAGAATTTTGTATCCATCACCCCTTCTCCAGTACCCAGAACCAGTCCTTTGCACCATGAAAAAAATGTCCCTTCATTAGTACTCTGTTCCTGCAAAGGTCAAAAGTCCACTTTCCAGATCCTACCAAGTACTCCCATATTTCCAAAAATTACTCGAGTCTCAGAAATCCAGAAAAGTTACTACGTAGATGAGAAAGAGACTGTTTGTTTTTACCTGTTTTCAGTACTATTGCTAAGTAAACCCCATCTAATGGCAACCAAAAAATTCAGCCTGAGAGGAACAAAGGACTTCAAATTTGTAAC
>NW_027950212.1:0-215 GCF_054177405.1 Leptonychotes weddellii | reverse complement strand
GAAATTATGGTATTTTATTGACTGTAAGATTTATGTTTAGTCTTTCTGAAATCAGGATGCACCTTTATGTTTGATGAGGAGTCATAGTTTAATTGGCAAGATTTTTTTCCTTTGTTACTGAAACATTCCTTTTTGGCACGTTAAACTTTTTGACAGCCTAGGTTCAATAACATGTTCTGAAATTCACTTCAACTTTTAATGGCTATGTGATGAAT
>NW_027950211.1:0-215 GCF_054177405.1 Leptonychotes weddellii | reverse complement strand
ACAAAGGCTTGGCTTTTTCAACTCTCCCCTTTCCTTTGGACCATCAATTTCCCTTGACTACTTATTGTTTTCTATTAGCATTAAAATATTTTGTGATATTTCCTGTCTTAAAAAACCCCATCTTTTCTGGACCAAATGTCCCCCTCTAGCTATCACTTCATTCCTCTGCTCTTCTTTGTTGCAAAAATTCTCACCAAATCGTCTATATTTAGTGC
>NW_027950210.1:0-215 GCF_054177405.1 Leptonychotes weddellii | reverse complement strand
ATAAAAAAATAGTTTTGTAAGATTGGTATTATCTTCTTTTTTTTTAAAGATTTTATTTATTTGTCAGAGAGAGAGAGAGAGAGAGCACAACAGGGGGAGTAGCAGAGGCAGGGGGAGAAGCAGGCTCCCTGCCGAGCAAGGTGCCCAATGTGGGACTCGATCCCAGCTCCCTGGGATCATGACCTGAGCCAAAGGCAGATGCTTAACTGACTGAG
>NW_027950209.1:0-215 GCF_054177405.1 Leptonychotes weddellii | reverse complement strand
GGGCAGCACGGGATCCGGGTCCCAGCTCAGCCAGCCAGGGGCTCTTTCCTTCCTGTACCTTCTTGTCCTATCTGGGCTCAGAACCTGCGGCAGGATGCTCACCCCCCTGGGGCCGGCCATCTGCTTTCCTCAGTTTACCAATGCAAATTTCTTCTGCAGACAGACCCAGAAATACAGCTTGACTAGCTCCCTGGCCGCCTGGTGGTCCAGCCGCG
>NW_027950208.1:0-215 GCF_054177405.1 Leptonychotes weddellii | reverse complement strand
CGGGAGGGGAAGAATGAAGCGGGGGAAATCGGAGGGGTAGACGAACCATGAGAGACGATGGACTCTGAAAAACAAACAGGGTTCTAGAGGGGAAGGGGGTGGGAGGATGGGTTAGCCTGGTGATGGGTATTGAGGAGGGCACATTCTGCATGGAGCACTGGGTGTTATGCACAAACAATGAATCATGGAACACTTCATCTAAAACTAATGATGTA
>NW_027950207.1:0-215 GCF_054177405.1 Leptonychotes weddellii | reverse complement strand
TGAGCCCAGGATCCTCAAGGCTGTTGCAATTATGTTTCTATGTCCCTTTGATGTCTGCCCAGCAGATGTCTGTTCATAGGTAAATGCAAATCAAAACCACAATGAGATATGACCTCATACCCACTAGGATGATTATAATAAAAAAGACAGATGGCAACAAATATTGGCAAGGCTGTGGGTAAATTTGGATTCTCACAGGTCGCTAGTGGGAATGT
>NW_027950206.1:0-215 GCF_054177405.1 Leptonychotes weddellii | reverse complement strand
CGACCCAGCACGCTGCGGGGGCAGACCCGCCACGACCCATCACGCTGGAGGGCAGAGCCAGCCACAACCTGGCACACTGGGGCGCAGAGCCCACCACGACCCTGTACGCTGGGGGGCAGAGTCCACCACGAAGCAGCACGCTGGGGGGTGCAGAGCCCGCCATGACCCGTCACGCTGCGGGGGGTGCAGAGCCCGCCACGACCTGGAACGCTGGG
>NW_027950205.1:0-215 GCF_054177405.1 Leptonychotes weddellii | reverse complement strand
GTAGAGAAATATCTCACAATAAATCCAACAAATCGTTGGGTGTACAAAGGCCAATGGGATTAAAAAAAAAGTGAAATTCTTTTAGTAGGTTTGGGGTTGGGGGAAGTGCCTACGACTCTTAATTCTTAAAAAACACCACAGATAACTCTGATGAATATCTTGGTTAAGAAGCATTTCTGGGACTGATTTGGTAACTACTGTGCTGGCATTTAACA
>NW_027950204.1:0-215 GCF_054177405.1 Leptonychotes weddellii | reverse complement strand
TTACGGTTTCACTCCTTCTCTGATTTCGTCTTGTTTTATTTTTCCCTCCCTTCCCCTATGATCCTCTGTTTTGTTTCTTAAATTCCACATATGAGTGAAATCATATGGTATTTGTCGTCCTCTGACTGACTTATTTTGCTTAGCATAATACCCTCTAGTTCTATCCACGTCATTGCAAATGGCAAGATTTCATTCTTTTTGGGGGCTGAGTAATA
>NW_027950203.1:0-215 GCF_054177405.1 Leptonychotes weddellii | reverse complement strand
CCCCGCAACAGAGCCCAGCTCCCTCCTTGATGCCCTCCAGGTGGAAGGGAGGCACATGATCCAGACGGCACCTGGCATCGCCACCCCATGTGGCATTCAGAGGACAGGCCCTGCGCCCCTCTCTTTACCCCCAGGTGCCGGCATGAACTCCAGCTGGGCCGTGGCACCTGAGGCCTTTGCTTTATTAAAGTTTTGCAGAATGCTCTCAGAACCCC
>NW_027950202.1:0-1232 GCF_054177405.1 Leptonychotes weddellii | reverse complement strand
GGGACTCGATCCCGGGACTCCAGGATCATGACCTGAGCCGAAGGCAGTCGCTTAACCAACTGAGCCACCCAGGCGCCCTCCCCTGGGTCTGTTTTTAAAATGCAGATTCTGGGGGCACCTGGGTGGCTCAGTCAGTATAGTGTCCCACTCACAGTTTTGGCTCAAGTCATGATCTCAGGGTCATGGGATCAAGCCCCGCATCTGGTTCGCACTCAGGGCAGTCTGCTTGTCCCTCTCCCTCTGCTCCCCCCCATCCCAGCTCATGCACACACACACTCTCTCTCTCTCCAATAAATAAATAAATAAAATCATTTTACAAAATAAAATAAAATGCAGATTCTGGTTCAGCAGGACTAGGGTGAGGCCTGGTAGTCCGTCTTTCTAGTGCATTCCCAGGTGATGGGGATACCGTTAGTCACGGGGCCACAACTTCGAGGAGCAAGACTCTAAGAGGCAGGGTCTGGAGAAAGCATAGGCCAGCACCCCCAGCATAATTAGACTGCAGCTCAGTCTCAGGCTGGTGGCCCTGGTTCTCTATTGGTCCGCTCACCATCAGCCCAGGTAGAGGGATAGGAAAGAGGACTCTTTCAGAGCCTAGATATTCCCAGCCTACCTGTTCATTTGGTTTCTCAAACACCATGCCCAGCCATGGAAGAAGAAGTTGCCTTTGCTGTCTGGAGGAAATCGCCAGAACCGAACAAATCCCTCTGGCCTTCATCGTTTTCCCTGCTGCCTCCCCTGAGAACCAACTATCTACTGAGACAGGTACCATGGGCATATGCAACAGGATGCGGTGCCTGTCCTCAGGCCCATGACAAGTGGACAAGAAAGATGTGCTGCCATCTAAAGCAGCTCATGCTGGGACTTGTGGGGACACACGGGCAGGAGTAGAAGCTGAGCTGGGCTGGGCACTGTAGTCACCTGAGCCCTGGGGAATTTAAGCTTATTTGATATTAGCCCAAACGCAACTAAATCTACCACCAATAAAAAAGCAGGTCCTCATGCCACCCCTGCACACTGGCTGGGGGCAGGCACCGTGTCCTAGACGTGGGGACTCATTAGCCCACCCAGGTTTTGGAGAAAGGTGCTTGGGCATGGTCCAACCCTTAAATAAACTGGCCACCGCCCATCGGAAAATCAGTCCTGTTTGAGAATGCCCAGAGACCACACATCCCACTAGCCACAGGCCTGCTCTTGTGGAGTCCAGAGTCCTGAATTCAAGTCCTGCCTTG
>NW_027950201.1:0-215 GCF_054177405.1 Leptonychotes weddellii | reverse complement strand
GCAGGGAGCCCGATGTGGGACTCGATCCCGGGACTCCAGGATCATGACCTGAGCCGAAGGCAGTCGCTTAACCAACTGAGCCACCCAGGCGCCCTATCTCAGAATGTTTTCATTTTGCTTTCATTCCTGAAGTATTCCTAGTGGGAACAAATTATGGATTGACAGTCCTTGTGTATTTACAATTTTAAGATTTTTTTTTTCCACTGTCGTCTTAC
>NW_027950200.1:0-215 GCF_054177405.1 Leptonychotes weddellii | reverse complement strand
TGAGCCTGGTGGTGGATATTGAGGAGGGCACATTCTGCATGGAGCACTGGGTGTTATGCACAAACAATGAATCATGGAACACTTCATCTAGAACTAATGATGTAATGTATGGGGATTAACAAGAATAAAAAAAAAATAAAATAAGTTAGAGTTTTCAACAGTATGAGTTTTGAATTTCTTTTGTTAAATTTATTTGTATTTTATTCTTGTGGATG
>NW_027950199.1:0-215 GCF_054177405.1 Leptonychotes weddellii | reverse complement strand
CAACCAGTGGTGCTTTATCACATATTCTTATGGATATATCATGTTTTATTGAACCATCCCTGTTGGAAATTAATGTTGGTCCCTATAAATCATTTTCTGTAACTCTTGATTATTTCTCTAGGATGTATATCTCAAAATAGAATTAAACCAAAGAGCACTGAGATGTCTTTAAAATGCATAAGCAGGGGGCACCTGGGTGGCTCAGTCATTAAGCG
>NW_027950198.1:0-215 GCF_054177405.1 Leptonychotes weddellii | reverse complement strand
GAATTTACAAGTCAGGAAACGACAGATGTTGGCGGGGATGCGGAGAAAGGGGAACCCTCCTACACTGTTGGTGGGAATGCAAGCTGGTGCAGCCACTCTGGAAAACTGTATGGAGGTTCCTCAAAAAGTTGAAAATAGAGCTACCCTACGATCCAGCAATTGCACTACTGGGTATTTACCCCAAAGATACAAAAGTAGGGATCCGAAGGGGTACG
>NW_027950197.1:0-215 GCF_054177405.1 Leptonychotes weddellii | reverse complement strand
GAACCCTCAGTTTGTTTCTCAGAGTCCATCGTCTCTCATGGTTCGTCAGGAACCTCATTTTAAAAGATATTTTTCTCAAGGACTGGTGGGTAATCCTAGCTTCGTTTTCCACTTCTATTAGGTCCATTTTTTCATGGTTGACCTGCTAGTCTTTATTTACTTTTTTTAAAGATCTTATTTATTTGACAGAGAGAGACACAGCGAAAGAGGGAACA
>NW_027950196.1:0-215 GCF_054177405.1 Leptonychotes weddellii | reverse complement strand
TCCACGCTGGTGTGTAGAACCCGCTTAAGATTCTCTTTCTCTCCCTCTCCCTCTGCCTGCCACCAGCTGAAGTCTCCCCTTACCCCCTTGCATGCACTTTCTCTCAAGAACAAAAACCCTTTAGGGATACATGCTCCCCAACGTTTATAGCAGCATTATCTACAATAGCCAAATTACGGAAGCAGCCCAAGTGTCCATCGATATACACACACCGC
>NW_027950195.1:0-215 GCF_054177405.1 Leptonychotes weddellii | reverse complement strand
CTTCCTCATTTTTTAAACAAAATTTAAATGACTGAACAGTAGCAGGGACCATGGTTCAGACATCGAAGATTTTATTTTATTTTTTTTTATTCTTATGTTAATCCCCATACATTACATCATTAGTTCTAGATGAAGTGTTCCACGATTCATTGTTTGTGCATAACACCCAGTGCTCCATGCAGAACGTGCCCTCCTCAATCCCCACCACCAGGCCA
>NW_027950194.1:0-215 GCF_054177405.1 Leptonychotes weddellii | reverse complement strand
CAAGGAGGAAGCATAGAAAATGTATTAATAGTATTGAACTCAAGCAGCAGCTTATACCTTTAGCATCAGCTAAATTACCTATGGTAATTGCTAGATTACATAGAATTTTTTTTTCTTTTTTTTTTTATTCTTATGTTAATCCCCATACATTACATCATTAGTTCTAGATGAAGTGTTCCATGATTCATTGTTCGTGCATAACACCCAGTGCTCCA
>NW_027950193.1:0-215 GCF_054177405.1 Leptonychotes weddellii | reverse complement strand
AAAGTGACCGCGACACTGTCCATTTACCCTCTGTCACTTCACATAGTTACAGAACGTTTTACTTAGCGGCTTTCAAACACGCAACACGGCCTGATGAAGCGTGGCCGTGGCACCCCAGGGCCTGTCTGTTGTAGGCGCAAACCTCTGACCCTCTGGCAGAGATTCCGGCTCTGCCCGCTGGGGGCCAGGACTCTCCCGCACAAGAGGTGCGGGCG
>NW_027950192.1:0-215 GCF_054177405.1 Leptonychotes weddellii | reverse complement strand
AAAAATCAGTCACACTGAAAAGATGGGGACCAAAGGGACCCTAAGGGATCTAAGGGAGTTCATTTCTAAAAAAAGAAAGAGGGGCGCCTGGGTGGTTCAGTTGGTTAGGCGTATGCCTCAGTTGGTTAGGCGTCTGCCTTCGGCTTGGGTCGTGATCCCAGGGTCCTGAGATCGAGTCCCGCATCGGGCTCCCTGCTCGGCAGGGGGTCTGCTTC
>NW_027950191.1:0-1232 GCF_054177405.1 Leptonychotes weddellii | reverse complement strand
GGGACTCGATCCCGGGACTCCAGGATCATGACCTGAGCCGAAGGCAGTCGCTTAACCAACTGAGCCACCCAGGCGCCCTCCCCTGGGTCTGTTTTTAAAATGCAGATTCTGGGGGCACCTGGGTGGCTCAGTCAGTATAGTGTCCCACTCACAGTTTCGGCTCAAGTCATGATCTCAGGGTCATGGGATCAAGCCCCGCATCTGGCTCGCACTCAGGGCAGTCTGCTTGTCCCTCTCCCTCTGCTCCCCCCCATCCCAGCTCATGCACACACACACTCTCTCTCTCTCCAATAAATAAATAAATAAAATCATTTTACAAAATAAAATAAAATGCAGATTCTGGTTCAGCAGGACTAGGGTGAGGCCTGGTAGTCCGTCTTTCTAGTGCATTCCCAGGTGATGGGGATACCGTTAGTCACGGGGCCACAACTTCGAGGAGCGAGACTCTAAGAGGCAGGGTCTGGAGAAAGCATAGGCCAGCACCCCCAGCATAATTAGACTGCAGCTCAGTCTCAGGCTGGTGGCCCTGGTTCTCTATTGGTCCGCTCACCATCAGCCCAGGTAGAGGGATAGGAAAGAGGACTCTTTCAGAGCCTAGATATTCCCAGCCTACCTGTTCATTTGGTTTCTCAAACACCATGCCCAGCCATGGAAGAAGAAGTTGCCTTTGCTGTCTGGAGGAAATTGCCAGAACCGAACAAATCCCTCTGGCCTTCATCGTTTTCCCTGCTGCCTCCCCTGAGCACCAACTATCTACTGAGACAGGTACCATGGGCATATGCAACAGGATGCGGTGCCTGTCCTCAGGCCCATGACAAGTGGACAAGAAAGATGTGCTGCCATCTAAAGCAGCTCATGCTGGGACTTGTGGGGACACACGGGCAGGAGTAGAAGCTGAGCTGGGCTGGGCACTGTAGTCACCTGAGCCCTGGGGAATTTAAGCTTATTTGATATTAGCCCAAACGCAACTAAATCTACCACCAATAAAAAAGCAGGTCCTCATGCCACCCCTGCACACTGGCTGGGGGCAGGAACCGTGTCCTAGACGTGGGGACTCATTAGCCCACCCAGGTTTTGGAGAAAGGTGCTTGGGCATGGTCCAACCCTTAAATAAACTGGCCACCGCCCATCGGAAAATCAGTCCTGTTTGAGAATGCCCAGAGACCACACATCCCACTAGCCACAGGCCTGCTCTTGTGGAGTCCAGAGTCCTGAATTCAAGTCCTGCCTTG
>NW_027950190.1:0-215 GCF_054177405.1 Leptonychotes weddellii | reverse complement strand
GAGGGTTCCCCTTTCGCCGCATCCCCGCCAACATCTGTCGTTTCCTGACTTGTTAATTTTAGCCATTCTGACTGGTGTGAGGGGGTATCTCATTGAGGTTTTGATTTGGATTTCCCTGATGCCAAGCGATGTTGAGCACCGTCTCATGTGTCTGTTGGGGTAAGGCCTCAGCTTTAACAATTATTGGTCCAGTTCAATTTATTTACAAAATGAAG